>NC_060884.1:24271855-24379355 GCF_014805685.1 Silurus meridionalis
GAGGATCTATTGTAGCTGCCATGTCGAAGTCCTCCGAGGAGAGCTTCGGCTGCTGCTGCTGCATGTACATGCTGCCCCGTTTAATCAGAGCGTTTGCTCGCAACTGCAAAAAGATCACATTTAAGGAAAACATTTATCAAATCAATGTAAACGCTCTAAAGCGCATGCAGTACCTTAACATTAGCATCCTGCATGTTGATGACTTGGTCCAGGTCGGGCTGGGCGGCTGTGGCGTTGCCAATGAGCAGGTAGAATGTAGCTCTTAGCAGCAGAGCTTCAGCGGTGTGTCTGCCATTAGATTCAATCTCCTTAGTGCACTCACTAATGATCTTGTCGTAGTTTTCCTCTTCCATGTACTGCTTAGCCTTCAGATATCCCGAGCTGCAGAAACAGAAGATATTTAATACCATGTTTAGTACTATTTGACAAATTCTTTGCAAAAAATGCATTATTAGGTGTGCTTGGACCTAATATTGATATTGATCTGAAATGTTGGCTTATTAGCAAATCTGATGAGAAATTTCCAGTATCTGGAAAAACTAAAAGTGGCTGTGGGTTTTCATTCTAATCAAGCAAGACCCATACCTGAATGAACTTTCGCCTAAATGAACTTAATTATAAATAGGTGTGGTTCTGCTTATTTGGAATGGAAACCTGCACACACACCAGCCGTTTCCAGAATTAGATTTTCCCATTTTGATCTACTTATAGTAATGGTATAGGGTGTTGATTAACATGACGCAGATCATGATTGCATAAGAACAAGAACGTGTGCCCTAAATCCTGCTACAGTATAACTGAGATGCTTTGAGTAATCTGGCAACAGATCCCCGCAAAGTCATCTGGATTACTCTGAGGATGCAAGTTTCGACCAATATTAAGCTTTACAAAACAATCAGACATTGTACTGTGAATGAAATAATTGGACTCCTGCCTCTCTAATTAACAGAAATGCTTTTTAAAAGCTTTTAAATTAATTAGGGACTTATGGCTTGACCGGAAAAGCAGCAGCAGCAGTATGCTTAGATATGAGGGGGTATCAAAAAGTTTCGAGACTAGTTCTGTAACATGCCAACAGATGGCAGCACAAGGCTACACAATAGGGCTGCTGGTATTGATTATTTAGGTAATCGAGTATTCTGACGATTATTCCATTGATTATTCAGATAAGAAGTACTTTTTCTATATTGAAGAGCAATTCTAAATAAGAGAGAAGATAAGACAGGACTCTTAATATGAACAAGTTATTTCTTTTTCGAAAAATGTACATTTTTCGAACAATTTTACTTTTTATTGCTGAAATTGCATACAAGAATATTGATAAAAAAACTATTTAGTGCATTTATTTGCCATATTACATCAAAATGCAAATACTGCCCTTTACAGCATTTTTTCAATGTTTTAGTTTGAAATGATCACAAAATTGAAACTTTCTGCCATTTTCTTTGGACTGAATCCACCATCGCTGGTTTCTTCTCATTCCTCCATTTTTTTTCATTTTTCTGTGCAACCTGTACAGGGCGCTCCAGAGTTTAGCAGGTGGTGCGTCAGTAATAATGGTCTGTGGTAAATACAGTGCTCTGCGTTTTAGTTAAATGGAATTTTTATAATCGAATTACTCAAGGAATCATTAAAGCCCTACTGCACGCACAGTCACAGGGAGCACAAGTCAAGTGTACCAAAAGACATCGTCAACCACTGAAAATGTCAAAAACAATCAACAACATTGCTGCCATTGTCTGTGTGTCATAGGGCACAGTCCAGGCAATCCTCGAGTGCGATTTGTACAAACGCCATTTTGCTGCCAAGTTCTTTCCCACGGCTGCTGACCCAGGAGCAGAAAGAACAGTGTTAAAGTCTGCCGAGAACTCAGTGTGCAATGGATGACCTGCCCTTCATGTCGAGGATCATTCCTATGTCTTCACAGTGGAAGACATCTTCTCCACGGCCAAAAAGACAAGGCAGGACCACAGCTCAACCAAGTGTATGCTCAACTTTTTTTCGACATTCGCGTACTGACCGAGAAGGCGTCTGAGTGAGGACAATGGGCGGAGACGACCAGATCTGTGCCAGGCTAGTCTCAAAACTTTTTGATACCACCTCGTATGCCATTTAAACAATCAGATCAGATCATGCATTTTATATTGTGAAGGCATCTGGCTTCTGCAGCCTGGTACATCCTTACAGCTACTTATGCATATGAATTTAATACAACAATCTCCATTTTCAGAAAATGTTAGAAAACATTTCAATCAAATCAATGGCCAATACCAATAATGAACTGACCTCTCTGTGACCTCTGCAGCCTCGCCCTCCTTATCCTTGTCCTCGTCCTTCTTCTCCCCCTTCTGGAGCGGTTGCGAGATGATGTCATCAGTGAAGGAGCTGAAGTAGGACTTGATAAACTGAGGCGATGGCATTAAAGGCTCCCGGTTCTGGATATAAAGTTTCAGTGGAAGAGTGAGCGACTGGATAGTGTCCAGAGAACAGACCACACACAACTTCAATCATCAATAAGGGCTGATAAAACAAGCTCCAGAGATGGTGACATTGCTAACAGCAAAAAAAAAAAAAAAAAAAAAAAAAAAACAGAAGGCTGGGGAAAGTAATACACATTTTAATTGGTCTGACTGCTGCTTTAACGGAAATCTCCTCCATCAACTGAATCTCCTGAAAGCTCTTCATAGTAATGGGTGAAAAATCTTACATGCTACAGCTACACTATAGATGATGACCCCTCTGCAATCTCAAAGCTGCTTAACTCTCTTGAGAATCTTCTTACCTTGTATTTCTCCTTGGCTTTCTCTTGTCCCATCTGTTTCAGCACTCGGTCCGCCAGTTGCATGCTTTGCTGGTTCTGAAAGGCTTCCAGTATGCATACGGCCGTCACATCTGAAGGAACGCAGTGCAGATCTTAAAGGTTACAGATGCCTGAAAACTGCCCTGTTTTATGTGCACTATGATGATCACATGCAATCCAACATTGTTACACCGGTTACTACTTGTTTTACTTTTCCTCAACAGGGGGGAAAAAATAGCAAAAGAATATTGACTCCCACCTTCCAGACACTCTTTTCTGTTGTCTAGTTTTTCCAGCGCTCTGGCACGCCTGAACAGCGCTTTGACGTAGCGCGGGTTCATTTCCACAGCCTTAGTACAATCCTCCACCACTTCAATCCATTTTCCCTGCAGTCACAAAGGTTTACTCGGTACTGCAAAATACCTAGGATTGTTTTTTTTTAATTATTTTTAGAATAGTTGTAATATACAAGCTTGGTCGCCTGAAACAAACCAGTTGGTCGAATGCTGCAGCTCTGTTCTGGTGGAAGGTGGAGAGGTCACTCTTCTGTTCTTTGGGGCACAGGATGATGGCCTCGGTGTAGAAACGGATGGCATGCTCGAACTTGCCAACCTTGAAAAACTTGTTGCCCCTGTTCTTAGCAAGCTGTGCCTTATCCAAAAGGCTCTACAAAAATAAATAAATAAATAAATAAATAAATAAATAAATAAATAACACATTTTAGGTAAAATAACAATATTAATCTCCTACATTGTACAAAAAAAGGCATCATATTTACAGTGTATCTGATACAGACAACCACAAAACATGTCTGAAATACAACTACACATTCAGTAAAGTAAGCATTAATGTTAACATCATATAATCAACAAATGTGTTCATAAAAAAATTGACCATCCATTTTTTTTTTTATGTTCGGATTCCTCAATTCAGGAGACTATCAGCTATGATTTTCATGAGTTAAGCTGCAGGGGGCACCTGACTAAAATTACACATCAGTGTTTACGGACTCTGGTGCAGTAACCGTAAAGCTCCGTCTTTAAATGCAGTGTATGTTTATGCACTAATTTGAGCAAAAAAATCTATTAGAATAAATAACTAATAATAAACTGTTTGCTTATGTGATTACGTAAAATCTCAATCATCTCAATATTCGCATTTAAAAATGGCAAATGACAGAAAAGTATAAAGTAATACCAATAAATATACAGATTTTAATCTTAACACAGAAACTATTAAAGTAATAAAAAATGCTGATTTGCTTTATTGCCATAAAAGCCATGTTTTTTTTACTATGTGCTGCCGAGTGCATGATTAAATTTGCACCAGTGAACTGCTTCCAATTAAAATTAGTCAGAATCATTTTCGGACAATATTAAAGTAATGATATCATCTGTGCCAAAACAATTATTAACAAGTTCTAACATAAGCACTTGAGTTGTATTTGAGTGTGAGAGGACTGACGTTAAACCCACTCAGTCACCACTTAAGCTTTCCTTCCCTGGTAGCAGGTTGTCTCAGTAAAATCCCACTTAGTCTGAGCTAATGCCCGAGACTACTGAATCATCAAGGAGCCACAAAGTGCTGTGTGAGCCTGAGACAACGTTGCAATGATCAGTTGAGCAAAACAACATGCAAAGGAATCACAACAGACTAGGGCTGTATTGTGAGAAATAAATACTCAAACACTTTATGTGGCAGAAACGGGCTTTCATATGAATCTCGTACTTCATTTTTCTGTCAGCAGCGTGATTTTTCATCATTTAATTACTCGAGTACTCAGCAAACCATTTCCAACCTGCTCTTCCAGTACTGCTCTCATATTTAGAGGTTCAGACAGACAGCAATTAGTTCTAAATTTGGTGTGGGAGATTAGCACAGGAGCCAAATTATACGACAGGAGAGCCATCCACACGCGGCACTAAACAGCATTAATGAATCAACATTTTGTTTGTTCATAAGCTGAAATGATTGCAAACTTTTTAAAATTACATTTTTGACTTAATTTTTTTGTACAATTTCGTTGCACAATAGCTTACACGCAGCACAAGGAGGTTTTAAGCATAGATTTATGTAATTATGGACTTTACATTAACATTAATTTGTGTGCTTGTGATTGATGAATGTGCAGGGTAGAAATTCAATTGAAATTGCAATTAAATCTATTTGTTTTAACCCAGATTATCCTTCAAGATTATTTCAAACTACATTTCAGTTCCCTGTTATTGGCTAATCTGCAATTTTATAAATTCCCCGTTTATTTCCATTCATTCCCGTTAATTTCCATATAATCCCATTAATTCCCGTGGAAAGTTTCCAGTTTTTAAAATTCCTGAAAATGTACAACCCTAGTTTTGCCAAACCTTTTAGACTGCCCACTTATCATTAAAAAGCAGATGAAGAAAAATAAAAGCAATCTTACTGATGTTAGCAAAACAAATATTTTGATAAGTACTCGATGCTTAAACTCAACACGATTCATTAAAGTGTGATGCGTCACAGTGCTGTGATTATAACCTGTGCACCACCTGCTGCACTACACAAATCACCAAGGTTCATTCTGCTAGTCTGTACAAACACTGACAAAAAGTAATAAGTCCAATTTCATAAATATGGTTCAAAAACCATTTTTTGTGAACAAAGATTCTGTACTGCATGATCATATATTTGTAATTCACTCTAGATAAGAGTTTCTGCCAAGTACCACACATGTAAATGTATGTGTTCATCTTTCTTTGTATTTATTATCTTGCACAGAACAAGACAAGCTAAATATTTCACCACATCTGATTGTGTCACATTTGCGAGCACTTATGTTCCTGGGAAGCATTTAAGAGGTTTTACATGCCTGTTGGCTACATAACAATTTGTGTCTTGTGCATTGTTTATTTCCTGTAAGACACAAAGCAGGATTAGACACTATTAAATCCACAGGAAAGAAAGATGACACACTGTGACACTGACTATGTTCCTCATGAGCTCTGGACTGCAGTGGCTCTTGTCTTGTCTTTCTTAAAAAATAATAAGAAAACTCAAAAAGAATGCAAGCTAACATGGAGCAATGGACATTATGCAGAACAGCTCAAAACGTATTTGCTTTGTAATAAATGATTAATCGGAAACTGAAGTGTTACTAACCCTTGGACCACTGAGTAACTTGGGATTCAAATTTTACCAGCAGAGTACTAATCAAACACCTGTGCTGGAGCATGTTCTCTTTAAGGTTACTGAGTTTATACACGCTACTATCTCCAAAAGTAACATGCGGATTATGGTCATGATAGAGATTCTGTGTTACTTCTTTCTCTGTAACTGTGTATGTAAAACAGCTGCCATGTTCGACGCACTTCTCTCCAGCATTGTTCCATTTGTCTTGCTAATAAACAGACATGGGCAATTCTATGCAAATGTTGACCTTGTCATGGTACAAGGACACACAATGTTAAAGCCCCCTGGTCTATTTCTGCCTTTATAAGCGGGATCATAACATACTGTATATAATAATGATTAGAATAAAGTGTCAATGTGAAAAACAGCTCTTGAATATCATTATAGTGGTAAATCCACTATACAACTTTACAAGCTGTTAATAAACCTACTAAATATTGCAAAAATGTTTTTTTTCCTAATAAATGAAATACGTATTATAGGATTCCCAATGTTTTATTTTATGGCGTCAAGTTTATTTCTATAATGCGTTTTACAACGGACATTGTTTCAAAGCAGCTTTACAGAATTTAATAGTTCAGGTGAACGATGTGTATTTATCGCAGAAAAACTCACTTAGATGTTATGAGAAAGAAACCTTGAGAGGAACCAGACTCAAAAGGGGAACCCATCCTCATTTGGGTGACATCAAGAGTGTGATTATAGTCTTTAAACAATCCAGAACACTGAAGAGAGAGAACTAACATGAGCACTGGAATGTAAGATTATGAGTAATGTCCTTTCTACAGTCTTTCTACGTGTCGGTCACTTGTCTGTGATGGCAAAAGTTTATCTGAACCTGTTTTGCAGATAAATGTTTCTTCATTTCTATTTTAAATGTTCAATCTGACCGTGATCTGTACAGTATGACATGCAGAACACTACATGGCAAATTTTCCACTGTCCTGTTCAGAATATGCAAATTACACAAAACACTTTGATTACTTGAGCATGGAAGTGTTTTAATGCTCAGCCTGCGCAGAAAGCACAAATTCCAAATGAAAATTATTTGAATATCCAATATGCTCTGCAAATGCTCTGTTTGCACTCAGTGCACTTTATGTAGCTTTGTGTTGTAGCTCTATGTTGTTGTTTAGTGTAGCACCAGGGTTCTGGAGGAACGTTGTCTCGTTTTTACTGTGTACCACTGTGTATAGTAGAAATGACAATAAAAGCAGCTTGACTTGACTTGAAATGTCATTCTTGCAGTTTACAAGTTCTTACATTCTCATGTAGTTTATCTCTTGTGGGTGTAGCAAAAGTTACAGTTGTTGGTTGTGGGCATGCACTACCCAGTGATAATTCCTTTTTTTTTTTTTTTTAACTTCACTGTAAGTCAGCAGCAACCAGAAATGTATAACCCCTACAACCCACTACACCAGTGGTCCACAACCCCCGGGTCCATTGGTACCGGGCCGCACAAAAAGATTATTTCTGTTTTATTTATTATCTGATTATGAACGGATTCTCTCCGCCACATCTGTCTATGACTCACTCTTGATGCATGTCATGATGCCTCGGTCACATGTCTTACCAACATCCGCTACCTTCTTAAAGGGGCTCTGGCCGCTAACACATAATACATTACCGCTAAATTGAAAAACCCCCAAGCGAGCAAAATAAACCAAAAACAACACAGTGTATTCACGTTTGTCATTATATTTAGAAAATACCAGTTTGTATTTATCCGCCACACCGTAAAGGCCGGTCCGTGAAAATATTGTCTGACATGTGTGTCTGACAACACTGTGGCGCAAAAAAGGTTGGGGACCACTGCTCTATAATATTTACTAACGACTTTCCTTCAAAAGTGTATTTAACTTTGATTTACATGTTACATGCTAACCTTCACACTTGCCCCATGTTCAGATTAGCTACACAAGCTGCATTTGTTTACGCTGGCAGATTATGTACATAATCTTCCTTTAAAGCTTTATACTTTATTGTATACTATAGATATTAAATGAGAGGATGAATAGGAACCACAATTATAAGCAAGTAAGTGCTTGTGGGTTAAGAACGAAAGTTATAGGTTTGGTCCGAGAAATCATTCAGATTTGTATCTTGATCACATTATAACTTGAGCCTCTGCGTCAAACGCATTGAGAAACTGAATGTTTGCTATTTTGAATATAGAGAAATAGAAATTGAATTTAAATGAAATTCAAGGATTTCTGGTGCTAAACAGAATAAAAAAGTACCTTCAGCCCAAAATTTGGCAGAACTTATTCTACATGCAAAAAAGATTTTTGTTGTTTTTAGAAAGAAAGTCAAGTTGCTCTGACATACAAGGGCTCATGACATACAGCTCTTAACTTTTAATCCTTCTGACTGCTCAGAAAAAGCAAAACCCTCTCTAGAATCTGCTGTGGACATTTTATAGGGCCAATATGCAAGCGCACGTCCCGCCGCAGCACCTGTATGATAATCGTACATTTTTGGTTGACTTTAAAAACAGAAAAACAATCCCTTGCATGCTCTGGCACACTTGGACAATCAAGCTGATTCTGATTCCAAAAATAAACACTGGACCCAAAGCCTGCTTTACATTTATTCATCTGGCAGATGCTTTTTTGTCCAAACTAACTTACAGCTGAGGAATATAACAGGCAAAAGATATAAACTCAAACCCTACATAATGCATGTGTATGGAAAGCAGGCGTCTATTCGATATTCAGTAGAACATGAAAGAAATCATCAAAATAAAGAAGTGACCAGAAAATCAGTGTCAACAAAAAGACATGTCTCTATGGAAAATTTATGAACAAATCACTCTTCCCAAAAAAAGATAAATAAATAAGTCTATCAATTCAATAACACACAAGAATGAAAAACCAAAACAGTTACATAACACACACATATATAGAAAATAGAAAGAACCTTCACCACTCCACCCACATGTGTTCAGTGGAATTTCACTTTCACTTCTTACTCAACTAGCTGCTTAAACTACCTTAAAAATATTTAATTATTAAACTGTACACATGAATGTACTGAAAAAAATATAACCCTAATAAAGCATACTAACGACTAATTAACACCAAAGTCAACCAACATGGCTCGACATAAACCAGCTAGCCAGAGCAGCACGCCTGGGGGAAGGACTGGCCTGTCATCTCAAATCACAGTGTACTCCCTATACACGTGCACTACTTTCAGTACCACACTACAGCGTAAATAGGGTACTACATATACATAAGGAGGCCATTTGAGATGCGACCCACAGCAGTCTCGTTAGCCATGACACCATTAGAGTGACTTTATCAGCCAGGACTGGATCACAAAATGAAAGGAAGAAGATTCTCTGAAATATATGTGTATTATAGTTAATATATATTGAGTTGACATATTTTTGAGGCATCGTGTTACCATGTTGTCCTGCTCGCTGCCTTCGGGAGTTTTCCTCTCCTCATTGCGCTCACTCGGCTGGTCTTTCCCCCGGCTCCCGGCCTGACTCCCGTTCCGGTTCCTGCCCCACAGGTACGCGGCTCCGACCCCGAGCACGATGGGGGTCCCGATCAGCAGCGCCAGCTGCCACCGGGGCAGACCAGACCCGGCCTCAGGTTCGATGGGCTTTGAAGCGGCCATCGTTCCCACCATGCAACACACACTCACACACCGACTTTAGCGGAAATCACCGAAAGGTCACACAAGGAACGAAGGCATTGTGGGATACTGGAGGACTCTCAGCAACCGGGGAGAAACACAACTTCCGGAAACATAATAATCACAATAATTATCATAAAAATCTGTTCGTTTTCCTCTGTAATTTTTTACATTGTATTTATAGATTGTTTCTCCCCTTTATGTAACATATCTATTCTAATTTTAACATTATTGCCCACAATGATATTTCAGTGTGGGACTTTTAAATACTATATTCATATACAGTCGGTGCAGAGGGATTTTTGTATTGCCTTATTGAATATAATTTATTTCATTTATATATTGTCAAGAAAACGCTAATTTAGTCTGTGTTAAAGATAATAATTAAGTAATAAAAAAATGACTGTATCAGGGAGTGAAATACTGTACGTTCATTGTTCACCGCCTGATGGCGCCATTGCAACGCACACAATATTAATTAAATTCCAATACAAAACGTGTTGATTTGACATTTCATATCATTTACGAATAAATCTTCAATAGATTGATTACGTTTTTTTAGTTTAAACCTGTGCATATTAATGTTTTATCCACATTATAACTGATTTATTAATTTATCCATTTTGACCTGATCAGGGATCTTTAACTGGGAACACCAAGAATTTCCCAAATAATTTATCATCTCTAAATAATACAAACGGACATCTTTTCCCCAGAATAAAACACAAAGGCGAATGTAAACGGAACTGTATAAATAAAAGTTTATAAATCTGATAGTGAAAAGTAGAGGTTATAATGAAACCTGTAGTTAGCTTGTGTGAGGTGTAACTGATTTAGCGAAAGTCATTTATTTTTTTTATTCTAACATATTGCTTTATATTCGGTATAATTAAAACATTTTAAATGGCAAATAACATCACGACGACTTTGTGGAAAACAACTGTGATTATCAGTTCTTCCCTTCAGGTGGATATAAAGTGAACTTTTCCTTTTGTTGCTAGCGAACTTGTTTGCTATACTTCTAGTTTTGTCGCCTTTATGCAGCTTCTTCTGAAAGTTCAGTCTTTCCCATATTTAATATTAATAATCTACATAACTATTTTGTTGTTGTTGTCTTAACAGAATAGTGAGATTTCAGTGCTACTTTCAGCACAGAAACACCTGCTCCGTTACTCAGACAGTATTGAAGCTGGTTCACTGGTCTTCCCTCTTTCAGGTACAATGAAATCCATGATAAAGAGCATCAGCTGTTTTCACTCCACACTCAAATATATATGTTTGGTTTTAATACCCAGAGCAAAGAAATACCCTAAATACCCTAAACCAGTGGAGTCCAGGAAGTCTTGAGTTACAGTGATGGGAATCACAATACACAGTTAAAAAGGTGTGATATGTTTATTACTGTTCCTTCATGAGTTTCACTGAGTTTCAGTTATGAACTGAAAGGGTTTAGTCCAAATATAATATAATATAATAAAATCAAGATGGCTTATTCATTTCAAAATGCTCTTAAGACGTCAACAAATAGGCAGCTATTTACTCTGCGACACTCATCTTCAGTTTTTCTGGTCAGGGTCATGGTGGGACAGAAGCCTGTACAGATATCACTGTGTGGGGGGAGGTGTTTATAACAGGGCTACACACACAGAGAGACACACAAACACACACATATTCTAGGGACATTTTCAATTTTCAGGTCACCTATACTAGCATGTTTTTGGGGTGGGAGAAAGTCAGATAATCCTTGTCGGAACCCATGAGAACACAGGGAGAGCATGTCAAACTTCACACAGACCTAAAGAGCTCAGACTTAAAATATGAATTTCCAGGGTGTCAAAAAAACACCCCATACATAGGTGAAATTATCGTTCAGCAAAAATGTCTATTTACAAGACATCATTTACATAATTTGCATTTCTTTTGTAAGCGGACATTTTTTGTATCCCAGTCTTAGATTCAGGCATGAGAATGATTTTATGTATTGGCATTCAGCACGTAATATTAATGTATAAGTAAAATACATTAATATTATAATAATACATTAAAGTATATACATGTATACATGTATATATACTACATATATAATTATATATATATATATATATATATATATATATATATATATATATATATATATATATATATATATATATATATATATATATATATATATATATATATATACACATATATATATATATATATAAATAAACAATTGAACAATTCTGAAATAATGTCATCTTGACTGCTCAACAGTTTTGTCCTGTCTATACCATGCTACCAAAACACCTTTTCCACAAAATAACTAAGGCATTTAAAAAAAAAAACATTATTTTGCAGAAAGCACACTGACTAAAATTAGAGAACACTTTCAGATAACCCCCAGTTATTGGTGTTAATCTGGTACCTGGTGCTAATTTCCTTGATTATCTGTCAACCCCTACTTAACTGTCAGCCTACCTTCCAGTTTCACTGACTCTGCAAGATGGTGGGCCGTTCTAAAGTGACTGAAAGCCTCCGGCAGCAGGTTGTCCAGATGAAGGCCAAAGGAATGACCCTATCAGCCATAGCAAGACAAGTTGATCGTTCCAAATCTGTAATTTCAAGAATATTGAATCTTTACAACATCACAAACTCATTCAAGTCCGCCAAGAAAGCTGGTCATCCACGGAAGACAAATACAAGAGAGGACAGGATATTGTGGAGGATCTCAATGGGCAATCGTTTCCACACTGCAGCTGGAATTGCTCACCAGATCAGCGCTGAACAGGGTAAGGATCTGTCTTGTCATACAGTGTCTCGACGTCTAAGAGCATTTGGACTGAAAGCCCACTCTGCAGTGACCAAACCTCTCATTAGCAAAAAGAATCAAAAGGCTAGACTAAGCTTTGCTGAGGAGCATGTTGTGTGGACAGAGGAGAACTGGTCCAAAGTTCAGTTCAGTGATGAAAGCAAGTTTAATTTATTTGGGTCCGATGGGAAACATTATGTTCGGCAACAAACTGGAGAAAGACTGAACCCAAAGTGTGTAAAGAAGTCAGTGAAAAGTGGAGGAGGAAGTGTCATGGTTTGGGGCATGTTTTCTGCAGCAGGAGTTGGGCCTCTTATACAGCTACATGGCAGAGTGAATGCGAATGTTTATCAGAAACTTCTTCAACAACATATGGTTCCTTCCCTGCGTTCATCACCCAATCAGCCCGCAGTGTTCATGCAGGACAACGCTCCATGTCACACAGTCAAACGGGTAAAGCAGTTCCTTGAAACTGAAAACATTGAAATAATAACATGGCCTGCCCAGAGTCCTGATCTCAACCCAATAGAGAACCTCTGGAAAATCCTTGGCTACAAAGTTATGGCCAAGAAACCCACTACAGTCACCAAACTGTGGAGGAGACTGGAAGAAGAGTGGACCAAAATCACACCAGAGCAGTGTGAGAGACTTGTGCTGTCCTGTGGCCGCAGATGTGCTGAAGTCATTCAGAGCAGAGGCCTGTACACTTCCTACTAATTGCTGACTGTTGTAACCTTCAGAAAACTTTGTTGTAATCTTTTTCCATGCTACAGTCATTGTTGTTCTCAAATTTTGATCAGTGTGTTTTCTGCAAAATAATGGTTTCTTTTTTTTAATGCCTTAGTTATTTTGTGGAAAAGGTGTTCTGATAGCATGGTATATACAGGACAAAAACTCCTTCAACTGTTGAGCAGGGAAGATGACATTATTTTAGAATTGTTCAATTGTTTATAAATTGTTCTCTAATTTTGATCGCCAGTGTGTATATATATATATTTATATATATATATATATATATATATATATATATATATATATATATATATATATATATATATATATATATAAACTTAATATGAAAAACACATTTTGCTAAAAAGGTGTCATTTTTTCATACGTGTTTTGTACTAACTGACCAGGGTTGAGAAATTCTGATCTATAAGATTAACTAACGCCAGTGTTTTCTGCTAAATCACTGTGCTGAAATACTAAACCTAATTTACCCGGATGTCTGTCTTGCCCTTTTGTAATGTCTGTGCAATTACCACTCATAAGTTCCCTAAAACTTTACATCTTTTTTCAATACAGTAAAATACCTCATTTCTTATCAGTGTTAGCCAGTGTTACAGATTTTTTGTTTAGAGATTAGGTTAAAAAAACCTCCTCATCCTTCATCTGTACCTGACCCTTGTGGCTGAATGAGCACAAATATCCACAAACACACTCTAAAATTATCAAACATCAATCGAAACATCTTCTCAGAAGAGTGGAGGTTATTATAACAGCAAATAAAGACTAAATGTGGAATGGGATGTTTGAAAAATTACAGACCAATCTTATGGTCAGGTTTCCACAAACTTGTCTATATAGTGTATGATGCAGTGCAGATGGAGCAGAGAGGGTTAAAGGCCTTGCTCAAGGGCCTAACAGTCGCAGTAACCCCTGACCTTCTGATCGGTAACCCTGAGGCTTAACCGTTGAGCGACAATTGCCCCAAACAGCCAGTGTGTACTTTTTTTTCATTACGTTCCACAAGCCATAATGTTATTGTGTCTCAATCCAATAACACATTTTTATTGTATACTGTTCGTTCTTAAAGTCCAGAAATGTAAAAATGCACATTTATATGGCTAATATTGGAACACTTTCACGATTATGTATGAAAAACAATATTTATACTGAGGGGTCTGTGGAATTTTTGGTTTTGTTTTGTTAAAAAGGTTCTCGGCCATTTTAGAGTAACTATTTTACCAGATATTTCTCACAAATCAGTTTAATCTCCTGTACAGGTGCAGCGTTCTTGTTGATCACCCCAGAAGAGTTTCCTAAAAAGGCTGAGTGTGCATTTTTTCAAAGGATTGAAAAGTTTGTCCAGGTCCACCGAAACAGCTTTCTTTTGCTCCAGGCTCCAGCATATGGCACAAGAGAATTAGAGGTTGTGTCTGCAGTTCAGAACAGGTACATATAAAATGTGGCCTTAATCTTGAAACACTGAATTTCACAAATATGGAGCCCCACTGGGCTGATGCTTTGCTGTGGATTTTAAAAACATAAAGAAATACTATGTTTAACAACATCGAACACATATCTCATTGGCTGTATTTTGATTTCTGTATCAGATTCTTTGGCAGTAATCTCAAAGTATTACCTGTCCAGAGTAATGTGGACGCTGTGAAGGCAATGCTGACCATTGCTAAAGTAAGAAACAGAACCTATTCTTATATATGCTGACATTGTTTGTGACTTTTACGGATGGGATTGTATGATAATTCAGTATTATGCTCATGCAGTTCTCTTTTAAGTTCATTAAACAGAAAATCATTCTAGTTTTGAATTCAAAGTTTTTGGAAATACATCATTTAATGCATTGATTGCTCATTACATCAGAGTAGTCTTTTGTCACATGAAGTTATCAGCTATGGAAAACAATTACAAAGCAACAGAACAACAACAAGGTTTAAAAAGATTTAGAGTTTAAAAGTTAGAGGCTAAACCCAGCTGATACTGTATAGTGATTAGGACTGTTTAATAAAGAAATATAGTGATACATTTAAACAGCTCCTTATATACTGTTATTAATTTAGACCGATTTTGTTTGCTCTTGAATACATTTTATTAGTAATTCATGTCAAATAGAAAAAAAAATTCACTACAACTATACACCAGGTGTTTTTTTTTTTGTCACTGCTAGTTGTATTATGAGGTTATCAGAGGTCAAAGTACAAGTTATACATTGCAGGCCACCAGTAAACCACATGTGGATAGTGTGCGGGAGCGGATGCATTCAGCTCGAGCCCACATCATCGAACACAGCCTTGAAACGTTGTTTAAAAAAGTGTAAAATGAAATTTAAAGTTATTTCGATCACCTCAATTTTAGTTTACAAAGCGCAAACAACATAAATACTGGCGATGCAGCTGCACTTCTACATCAATACACACAATCACTTTTATTTTCAATCTCACGTTCAATTAATTTGTTCTAGAATAATTGCTCAATCCAGATAATTTATTATCACAGCATCTATAAAAACTTTATATTCACAATATTCTGTAATATGTATAATATGGGATGTGTTTTTCTTGTTGTAAGTAAATAAATTCTTCTTGGCAGCTCCTGATTAGAGTTTTCTTTCTTTTTAATTTAGTAGATTCAGCACCTAGAGCACAAACTGATACACATTTAGCAGAGATCATACACATTTAACTAGGATCTACAAAGTACAAGTCCACTTGGCAAAGAAGAAAAAAAAGAAAGGATGGTACGGATCATGTTACGCCCTCTCCTCTAGGATTTCCTCTATTCGGATGACGAGACTCTCCATCAGATCATATGTAACAAGTGCAGACTGAAGGACCTGTTCATTACAAATATGGCCTTTTTTATGTTCACATTTCTAATATTAAGGCTTTACTCACTATAACTCACTATACTACGGACATCTAAGATCGAGTAAGATCATTTACCATCTCCTGTTCCTCACTCTGCATTCCACCTATTGTATGCTGAATTGTTTTCTTTCCTGAGCTCTCTTTCCATTCTAAAAGGTCAAATGTTAAAAAACATGGTACTGAGAAAAACTTTGTGAAAATAGTAATAACATAAAATACTTTATATATTTATATATTCATGTACAATATCAATGGATGGAAAAAATACCAACAGTTTAAATGATGATAATTACTAAGTTGTGAAATCTCTTACCCTTTATTTTGACCTTTTTGTCCTCATGAAGTCTCTTTAGCTCTGACCCATAGTATGAGTTTGACATGCTGAGACACACACGCAGTGTCTTTATGTAGTTTTCAGCAATAATACAAAGGTCATTCCAAATACCTGTCTGGAAAAAATATGTATACAGTGTATATAAAATTGGTTATCACATGCTAATGGTTAAAATAGTTTAAATATGAGTGTGTATGTGTTTGTTATAGACTTACTGGTCTGGTTCTCTCTCTGATGAGTAGATATCTCAGAAGATTTAAAGACACCATGATTCTACAATATATAAAAGCCAAAACTATATCACTGTTTATATATATGTATATATATATATATATATATATATATATATATATATATATATATATATATATATATATATATGCTCCTTTATGCAGTTATTCTATCAGACTCAGGCGATAATTTGGTAGCAGCACAATGCATAGAATCGTGCAGATACAAGTAGTGAGCTTCAGTTAATGTTCAGGTCAAACATCAGAAAGTGGGGGAAAGTGATCTCTGTGAGTGATGTCCTGTGTGCAGAGGGTTTGCAGGCTGAAACAACTTTATTTGATAAGAGACATCAGAGGAGAAGAACCAGTTGGATTGCGCTAGCAGGAAGTCTATAGTATCTCTACTAATCGCTCTTTACAACCGTGTTGAGCAATAAAACATCTCAAACACAAAACACATCAAACATTGAGATGGTTTGGGCACAACAGCAGAAGACAAGTCCCTGCTCAACTCAACCCTTTTAACCAAGAATAAGCAAAGAAGTAGCATTTCAGGCAATCAATAAATATGTTTTTTTATTATTATTAATTCAAATCAATAAATTTTTTGTTGTTTTAAATCACATCACACTGGTCAAAGCTTTAAGTAATTAATCAAAAACAGACTATTGAGAGCAGTGAATGTCAATCACTCACTCTGGTCTTATTTAGGAATGACACAAGATCTGCCCTACTTCATCCACCTGCCTGCCATATGCCCCGTGCTGCAGGATCATGGGTATTTTTCCAGGCATCATCAATAAATAATTGTCAGGGCTGAATGATATCATGTGAATAAAACATCTCTCAAGGCAGAGGCAGGTGGCATACATGGATTATGTGTTCCAACTCAGGGCTATGGTTTTACAGATTAGCATATCAACTCCGATATTTTATATTACAGTACTGTTTAGTTTCCTTTCAAATCTAATTCTAACTGATGAAAGCAATACAGTGACTGATGAAAGCATTTTCATTCTTCTGTAATGGAAAAGTGAAAGTGATTCATCTCAAGACATATAGGACATGTCAAACATTATAGTACTTGTACAGCATTTTCGCCGTGGCCAATATTTTCCAGCACTATATTGCCTTTGAACTGATCATGGACTCATGCTGGCAAATTCTCCACAGAAGAGGTTTAAGTTTATTGCTGTGTTTATTCTATTTAGTTTCCATCTCAAGTCCATCTTGCTTTGTTGTAGTCTAATGAATTAATAACTTGCTAAAAATATAAGCACACAAGAAAAGATACATTTTTTTTAAGTAATAAATTCTAATGCAGTACTGAAAATATAATAATAATGATGCTTATAATCTATATATATATATATATATATATATATATATATATATATATATATATATATATATATATATATATATATCATTTAATAATGAAAATGTATTTGCAGTAAATAAGTGTAACAGTAACAATAAAATATTTTTGGATCGATGCGTCGATTTAATAAACAACTGAAATTTTTCGAGGCATTCAACACACTAAATCACATCCTCATAAGACAAATAAATATTAAAGGAGGATGCAGACAATAACTTGCTCACCTGTCCATCCCATGCAGTATATCTGTTTCTGGGCCTTGAGGTAGACTCAGAGTGTCCCTCAGGAGTGCTAGCAGCAATGTCCCCTTAAACCAGCTGTCCATCTGTTCTGACTACCCAGATTTTTGTATATAAAGATCAGAAACATTAAAAATTTTTGCCATTTCAAAATAATCAGTAACAGAAACCCAAAGCATGCAATGTATAGAATATTGTTTTTTGTGTAAATAAAAAGTCCCTTGTAATGTGTGTATTATTTGATTAGCTAACAGTTTCAGAGAGGGCTTTAGCATGCTGGTATCTGCATTATATATAAGAATATGTTTCTCAAATAGACAACAAATCATCTGAAGAATATCTGTGAATAAACGAACAGTTTCACCGAATAAATACTTTTTGCTTTTTCTAAAGCCCATTATAAAATCTGTGTAATCTAAAAAGCTTGAAGGTCTTCTAATTTAAAATGTGGCAGCCACTATGCAAAAAGGTGTTTCCGATGTTTGTCTTCAGCACATCAATCAGAATTGCTACACGTACGTTTCACTTTTGTTGTTAGAAATGGGGCTTCTGTTTCTGAATCATCGAAAATGACCTGCGTCTGACCTTGCTTGTTTGCTCCACTTGATTTTTGATGTTTGAGAGAATGAAGCTTTCCACCCCTGCATGCTGACTGGTTTTTATTATGCACCTAGGAGTGTAGGAGATGTGTCATTATACAGATTACTTCGATTTTTGCATTTCACTGTATTTATAACTGAAGAAAACATGTGGAGGAAGTACAGAGATACCTGAAGAATTTATGTTTGGCTTCCCCTTTGAGTTTCTCTATAAAAAGCTGAAATACCATGAGAGCTTTTAATCTCTGAAGAGAAAATAAAGGAATATTACAATCTTGCATAATTCCAAAACATTTGAATTGAATATTGAATATTCACATTTGAATATTAAAACATAAAAAAAGTTATGATTATACAACACTTACCAAATGCTGGATAGGACAGTCAGTCATGATTAGAATTAGATTCTGTATCATAAATGAAAAGCAAAGATTAAATAGATAATTAAAAAGACCATTAAAGGTTATTAATATTATTATTATTATTATTATTACTTGTTTTTTACAGTTATTTACAGTATCACTGTCGCACCTAGAAAACTGGCAACCAACCAGACATCAGGCCTAAAGTCAGATTAAAAAATGTGTCATCATATCATTGTTTTAAAGCCTTCTGTTGGTTTATCTAACACAAAGAAGTCAGTTTTCCACCCCTGGAAAAAAAATTCAGAACTGAACTTCTTGCACCTTCTGGTCTCTCTTTAACATGTGAAACTGTAATGTAATTGTAGTAGTTTTTTTCGAATCTGTCTTTTCAAAAAGAAACAGCTATTTATATTTCCCATAATGTAAGCGATAACAGGAACTAACTACTGTGCAAACACAACATTAACTGCATGTTATTCATTAATAAATGAAAAATAGTATGGATGGACAAGCTGCTATGGTAGAAGATGAATACACCCTTTGGCGGAACCTGTTTTTTTTTGGGGTGTGAATAGGCCTCTATCTTGTGATGCTGGGTGGAAAATCTTAATTTCTATTTCAATTTATTTGCATGCACTCCTAAAGGTGAAACTACAATACTTAGTGTTTGAAACCCCAGCAGCTTTTCTTCATACATTCATATTGTCTTACTCGTGAAACTGAATGAAATATCTTCAACTCAAGTAACTCTACTGGAAGGGTGTTGTCCAGAATTCTCTCCAAGCTTTTAACATACAGGTCCTTAAAAAAAACAGAAACAGACTAGGTGAGATTCATAATGAACTAATTATCGCTGATCAGTGATCACAGTATCAGTGATCAGCAGTTACGTTCACATGCTGGAATAATCTGCAGTGCTGAAACAAGACCTCATCTTACCAGACCTTTCAAGATCCATGTTTCATCTTTTCTGTAAGAAACAAGCACAACAAGGTTGCGTAATATAATGTAAGACAGGCCGAGTGATATGTACAACATGCCGTTGTTACTCATATGTTACTCATACAGTGTTAAAACACCTACCTGCTCAGTAAAATGTTGACGTACTCCATGTTGCACTGCAGGACAAACACTGGGCTAAAATTGTAAAATGTAGTGCGATATTTGAACTGAGTTTTAAAAACTTTTGCTTTCTAAGAAATCTGTCTAACGGTTTTGGAATAAAGTTAGCTGCTAATGGCTGTCTAATTGCTGACATACAGCACTTGGAACATGTTTCTAAGCATATTAAACATAATATACAGGGTTTTTTTTTTATCTATGTTAATAAATATTAAATGTAAGCAATTTAAAAACTGGGACAAAATAGTAAAGACAAGGTATAGTCTTGGTCAGGATAAGAAGTTTTATTAGGAAATCTTATTAGGAAGTCTAAGTTAATGCACCCTACCTAAAGACAGCAGGGAACAGTTCGATGGCAATAAGCTGGACAAAGAGCAAGTAGGCCAGGCAAGCTCTCGATTCAGGCAAGTCACTATCATATTGCACATCTTGCTTGCCCTCTTTCACTCTTAAGGGATAGTAGAACAGGAGTTTGGGTAGAGGCTCCTGAATAGCAGGCAGGGTAGTCTATAACGAGAAGCATAAATGAGAACGCAGAAACCTCTTTAACATCTTTTATGAGGAAAAGAGCTCACCATTAACTCTGTGGCAAAGTTCCAAAGCGGAGAGTTCTGGGACGTGTGAGCCTCCTTATCAAGTTGAGCTTCAAGGAGAGGTTCTTTCAGACTCTTCATGCAGCTACACACAAAATGCATACAGGCTCACAATTAAAACTAGAGGCTTGTGTCATTTAAAGGGGATGGAACCAGTGAAGCAAGTTAGATTTCAAGCACAATATTCTCTTCATTGATTTTTTCAACACTACTCTGAATGTTCTAAGAATGCTATTCTGAAAACCTACTGTTTGAGAAGCACAGTCCTCAATCTTGTATGATATGTGTTTTCTACTGGATTCTTCACGTCTTGAATTTTGACTTCCTGCACAAATGGCTGCACAAAGGTCAGCAAAGCAGTGCAGCAGCGACCGAGGCCGTGTTTGTCTTCCTCTTCCTGTTTGTGTGCATATGGTACCGGCAACTTCGAGATCTGTTTGTGCAGAGCATCCAGGGCCAGGCCCAACAAGGCAGGCTTTGAATCACCAAGTCTCATCAGCACTGTGAGGGGGTAATTATTATCAGACAAATCAGTAGTGTAACTTCGTCTGAAGACTGCAGGGGGAGGCACATTCTATCATTTCCTGTGTACGTGTTTTTGAAATGTTAAAGTTCATGTTCTTTTGACAAGTCATTGTAAGGCGGTTGTCGCTAAAAGGTTTGCTGCTAATAGTTCAAAAATCATAAGATCCTATTGTGCTTTTGAGGAACCTGCCTGCAATAGTTTTTGTGAAATATATAAAGATGGATACTGGATATAATGTTTGGTTTTTCACATCCCTTTCTTATATATTTGTAACCAATCTTCTTCTATATGAATTGCAAGAGCTGAGAATAAGTTACAACAAGTGCTTAATTACCTGTTTGAATATGTTGCATGAGCAGAGTGATGGTGTCCGCAATCACATCAGGCTCAGTTTCCTCCACCTGCCTGAGTAAGATGTCCAAGAGGTTGTTTGCACTGCAGATCTAAGGAAAGCAAACAAAATTGTCAAGGCAGAATGACATTGCAAAGCAAACATGTTTGATTACATATTCATTTCTTACCTGTAAAAGGTGTGTGATCACAGCCTGACACTGTACAGAATCCCTCTCTTTCTGTACCACATTCTTAATCAGTGGCCTTAGGAGACCACTGCCCATAGACTTCACTATGTCCTGAATTCAACGTAAGCAAGTCTTGATGAGAAAGTACATCTTTTTCACATAACAATGAGCTGATGAATTCTTTACTCTTATTGGTTAGAGAATGATGTTTAATTTTCTATAACTGCATATTAAAGTATAGTTCAAAAATGAATCAATGCATCAATAATACTATGCTTGTGCTAATACATTATGTTGTCTATAGTAAAAGCTAAACCACAGGCCCTTGTATGGCAAAGACTTAATCTTGGGCTAATCTAAATTTAATTTTCCACCACAGGAAAGACAAAGCATTTAACACCTTCTGGTTTCTAGGTAACCAGACAAATCTTTTTTTATCATTTAAAATGGCAAGAATTGCGTGGAAGATGACTAATGACTGTTATGGTGATATGTCATAGCAGGAATTAACCTGTCCTGCTGGCACTTGAAAATATAACATGTAAAATATGTGACCACTGGAACATGTGCTGTAAGAGAAATGGAACACTTCAGGACACCCTGAAAATGGATCAACGTTTGGGTGGTAGCAGCAACTTCGCTTCATTTCACTACAGTGTTTTTATTCTTTATTGAACTTGCACCAACTATAGACTACGTGGTTTGATGCACCTTGTGCAGAGATTTTCTGCTTTCTGTAGCAGACTTTTTAAATTTCAGTTCCTTTTGTACATGCATGATAGAAGCCATGTTTCCTGTTCATTGTTATGCCGAAACATCTGACACTGATTTTATTTTCAAATCTACGCAGACTCTGAAATACCGAATGGACTTTTAATTTCTGGTTTAATCCCCACATACTCCTGAGACTCTACAGGAAATAGGGGAAGAGTGAAAGGAATGGTTGAAGCAAGGCCACTTAATGGAGCAATGCGTCTAAGGGCTACCAGTGGAGCGAGAAATCTGACTGATTTTTCACCATGCTACATTTTTACACCCAAGGGGTGAAGAGGCCAGTCATTTAGGAATTATAGCAAAGTGGTGGTTTTGTAGGAACAGCTACTTCCTGGGGTTCACCATCCTCAGTGGGACAGAATGATGGCAGATTTGTGACTGTGTTACTAACTGCTTGTTCTTGAGGATCTTATTTTAGAAATCTGCTTTGTTTTTTATGGGGTTTTTTTCTGGTGTTTGTTGTGCAGTTAAAATGGGACAGGGGCTCGTTTATAAAATGTGTTGATTGTATGTATAAAAGAATGCATGCTTTGCAGCCATGGTATAATGTACATATCACATAAGTACAAATCTTTTTAAGCAAGACTTGTCAAAGTATTTCAACATTGAAATGAACAAAAACACTTCCGTCTTCACCTGATTTTTCACATCGCTGATAAAATCCCGCAGTTGTGCCGTGTCACCCTGAGCAATGCACATTTGACCAACGTTCAGAAAGAGTTCATGATCTTCTGGTTTAAAATCTTTTTCTGGGGTGTTTCTCTAAAACAGGGAAAATTTGGCATTTTTATCATTCAAATGATTTCATTGGCTCAAAGCTCTTCTTTAAAATCCTTTTTTAAATAATGCACATTTGGTTGTAGTGATTGGCATTGGATTTTGTGTACAAATATCTTGCTTCAGCATTCTCCCTAATCCTACACAAAATTACTTCTTTTGCATCTGTATTTAGGTAAAAGTATTTGGGTTTGAACATACTTAAGTATTAAAGATCAAAGATCTTATCTATAACTATATTTCAAAAACTGATGCTATTCATTTTCCCACACCTCATACTTTTCAAGAGGAGAGTTTTCTATTGTAACAGACACACAGTGAGAGCACCCATATTCCATGGAAGCTCTCACCAAAACATGAAGTTACACTAGTGGTCTTGCAATAGAGTAATGTAATAAAGTTCATCTATCACTGGAAATGATGTGAAGTAATGTGTAGCTAGCATGTCATTTTGATATTTGTGGTAAGCAATATGAACGCTTTGGGTAATTTCATGAATTCTTGGGTAAATATTAAATAGTACCCACATGGTATTGAATAATCAAGAACATATTAACTTATGTGAAAACAAACAAAGGTTTCTATTCAAGAAGTCACTTACGTGCAACTTCTCCACCCAACTAATTTCCGAACATGGCCTCGGCTACAATGTTTTTTAAACATTTTTTGGTTGAATGTTGAAAGAACTTCTATGTGATGGGGAATTAGCTTATCAGTTGTTAGATGGTATTTATAGAGCTTAATGCTACTTCACAAATAATTACTTGGAAAAGACTAGAGAATGAGTACAGAGAATTACAATGTACAATTCAGAGATGATTTTACAAACCCACTCACTAGTAAATGTACTTGAAGTAATTGGCTGGTTAACTGTTTTGTTTTTTATCTTGAACACAGTGCTACTTTTATCTTATAACAAAGGTCTTATGTGTATATTTATGTAGTAATATTGTATATATTATGTTATACTCAAATATCACATAGGAGAGAATTTCATGATATTTTATGATAAAATATTATGTATTTTTGCCTTCATGATACCAATATATCACTATAGAACCCTAAAACCTTCCTTTACTTTAATATACACTCAAGTATCCTGTGTTATGTACCAGAAATATATACCACATTTTACACTCTTACATTAACTTAACTTCATTACATTAACTGCTCCTCAATTTATTACCAGTTACTTGTTGTACTGTGAAATAAAGTGCACCATTGTAATTCAAAAGACATTCAACAACATATTGAACATATTTTCTTACAGCTTATAAGTAATACATATCTATTTTTCATTCATGTGATTGGCTGTTCACTCACCCATCTTTGAATAACATCATCTAGATAATTCTCTGTCATTGTTGAGTGTCAATCCTGTCACAGCCAGCCTACCCACAAATGGCCTCAATCAGCCCTGGATTAGTTACGATCCCGCTCTGCTCTTTGATCACAGAGATTTTTTTTGATAATGATACATACACAAAAGAGTTTAGCAAGCAATGATATTGAGAGTGAAGTGTATGAAAGGATAGCGGGCGATGGCGAGATCTCTTTGTAAAGCTCTTATTAAGCACAGTGCCTGTGTGCTAATAGGATTACACCAGTGCAATCTGACATACATTTAAGCAGGACACATTTCTCGAACGCTCTAGAGAAGAAAAAACTCAAACCTGTATATACTTGTTAATCATTTTACTCAGCTCATATTGGGTCCACAGGTTTATGTATTTATTAATGTCTGGAGCAATTCTGCTTTTTTTGACGTTCGGTGTTCAATGCCTGGCAGCATTAGAGATCACACAGTGCATGCTGACTCACAATAGTTCTATCAGACACTGGTTATTTAAACGTGTCATGCCATGGAAATATTGAAAAGACATCCGTGATTGCTTGGGTTGCGGGTCTTATTTTGCACAAAGCCTTAATACAACATTTCTCTGATGTATGAAACTTGATACAGGCCCTGTGTTTGACTTCCTGTTAAATGTATGGATAGAAGATCCTGATTTTAGCTCAATAGATGAGGACAAGGTTTGAGCACTAGGATTTACCCTGCAGCTGGTTCGATGGTTTGCTCTGTCTATTGCTGTGTGATGAAAGGCCAAACACAAAAGACATAATGCAAATAGAGTGTATGGAAGAGCACGCCTGTCGCGTGTCTGCCTCAGATTTGCTCGCCCTTAATTGGAGACTGCTGATTCAGTGTTTTGACAGCAGACAGTGATGTTTATTGAGAGTAAGAAAAGAAGTGTCTCTCTGCTAGACCATGTTGACGGATCTATAAAGCTGGTGATGTCAGATGTTTGACATTTCTCTTGTCGTTTGCTCATTGTTTATATGAGACACGGCGGAAGTGCTTTTGAAAAGCATATACAGACTTTACATGGCAGATTCACTAAGCTGTACTTATCAAACCTGGATTTTTTTGTAAATACACTCATTAAAAGGCAATCAGTAAAACTTTCAATAAGTTATATCAGGGTTTATCTCTTTATTAAGTGTTCTTATGTTGTGTGTATATATAATATAAACCCTCTTTACATAATCCAACTGCTCATCGTTAGAGTATGGGCTTTGCTAAAGGCATGTGTTAAGTAGCAGACCTGCATCAGGTCATTGCTATCGCATAACCATGTATTTTTTACTAGGCACTAGCAACAAGACAACACCTTCGTAACCTGATTACCTGACACACACATTGACCTTTCAGGCTCTGAAAGCACTGTGGAATCTTTATGATATTCAGTACATTTTCATTCATGTCATAGCTGTCCTGATTTCATCACTAATGATCATGAGATATTTATTAGAACTGAATCTGAGGGTTTAGTAGGTAAAACTGTATTTTCATCCAATCTCCCTGCAAGGTTTGAATTCGGTGGTCTTCAGAGAATTTGTCTGAAATTTAAGTTGTTTGCCAAAAACCATCCCTGGTGCCCAGTTGGCATGTCAGAAAAAAAGTGTTCTGTTTAAAGTGGTCTCCCTTGTGACTCTGTGTTAACTTTACATGCCCTGCCTGATGCTGGACTGATGCATTTTAGTCTTTTTTTTAGAACAATAGAAATGTCTAAATTTTCCTGGTTATTGTATTCATCTTAAATAAAATAGCAAACTGTTTTACATGCACAGAAAAATGACGTATAGTGTCAGAAAGAGTCAGAGTGCAGCCAATTAGAAACCATACTCGATTCGACTTGTTTAATTATTTGATTTTGATTTATTGAATTATTTGATTTTGGTCTGCAAACAATTAGTATTGATTAGTTTTACCTTTTCACCACCCACACCGACTTGTAAATAAGACTAAAAATGATAGTGTTATGGGAAAGTGTTCATTTATAACAGTTCTTTTCCAGCATAGGCATGGGTCCACTGTTATTATTTTATTTTACACAAACTGTTACATTTCTGCTTTATAAGATGTACTTTATAAAAAAATACAGACTCTATTTCATGGATGAACATCCAGACATCCACACACATTATGCACTACCTACTATACATTAATCTGTAACCGCATTGAAACTAAAAATACAGGCATGATGTTACAAGATAAGCAAGTCTGAAAGGTCAGATACATTTCATATTATTGTGTGATGAATATACTATCATGTAAAAAAGTGTAAAGGTTATGCACTGAATAATAACAAGTAATCTCAAGCAAGTGCATGTGGTTTCATGTGCAAGAGAATCATTTTTGTGAAAACTCAAACTACAAAATGTACATTTGAAATTAAGTTGTAAAAATATGCTTTACCCCTGTTAAATGGATTTGTCCCACTTGGCTCTGTGTACTGTGTATCTTGTGGCCCATTAACTTGCGCATCCAATTAACTTTTGAATTGTTGCACAATATAAAAATTAAGCTACCAATTGACAAGAGTGGAAGACATGTTATCAAACCAAATGTGAGCGATTAATGTGATCATTACAGCTAAGTATATTAACAATATTTTAGATTCCTATTACATTTCTACTTGCCATATACTTCACACATTATCATAGCTGCCTCTTGTTTTCTAATTATTATTATTTTTTAATCCAAATGTTTTATTGCAGATTTTTGCTAGTGTTTAAAGGTATTGATCTGGTTGTCTGGGATTTAACATGTATCAGGTGCTCCTACTCAAGGATAATTTGTCTAGAGATATGAGCTACAGACAGATGATTTGAATAATCCAAATAGCACAGCCATTTAGCTTGTGTTTAACCCATTTCTGAATGCACATAACCTTCTCTGTAAATACTGCCATAACTTTGTCTCAATACTTTGAATGAGGCCCAATGTGCTCACATGATATCAAATGTATTTTTTATACTTATAACAGTATAGTGTCATACTGTTAAAACTCTAAAGAGAACTTGTATGCCAAAAGCTAGAATTCCAGAAAGTTTGTCATCCATATTAAATCTTGGGGGACCAAAGGGAAGAGGAAACAACAGATCCATACTTCCACACCAGCATGAATACAGCTGAATCCTGTGTGCCCTTTAGTAAATCAGCATTTTGATAGCAGTTACTAGTGTTGCCTTGTTCCCAATCAATACATCTAGAGTGGAAAATTTTAAGCGAAGCCTGTATTTTGATTAAATACACTGTATGTGTATGTGTGAGTGTTAGTGATCAATATAGCAGTGCCCCATTATCCCCAAGCACTGGAGCCCAATCTCTACGAGCAACTCCCTATGGCAATAGAGGCAATAAAGGTTACATGTGAACAGTCAAAATGATTTTGTCACTCCACTCATTCAATGGTATTTGTTGATGCAGGCACACTTTATTAAGGGGTTCATGTGTCTTTTTTTTTGTGGTCATGGAGGCTTTTAACTTTTTTTCTCCCTCCCTTTAGACTGCCTTTTTCCATTTGAGTGCCTGCTCAAGAATCTAATAATATATCTCACCCACTGGCCAGTGCTTCAGGTCAGTTAGCAGGCATTTTGGTCAGTGCTCATGTGTTTCATTTTGTGTGTGTGTCATATATTTATGTGTGATATATAAATGAGCACAAGAGTCCCTGTCTGAATTAGGTGGTGTCCCGCTTAGAAGAACTTTGATACGACAAAAACAGATCAGGTTCTTCTTGCCATCATAAATGTTTTAGGGCAAGCAGCAGTGGAGCCTCAGCCCCATCAGAGAACCGCAGCAAAGCAGATCTCAGAGTCCTCAGCTCATGCTTCACTGCTCTAGACCGCAGCGTATTATTGCGTAATGTTTTGATTAAAGTGATGTGACACTGCATTTAGATCTATGGTGCTTATTATCTTCTACAATAAATGTACTTCACAATCACATGATTATATGCATTTTAATTTCTCCATGTGTACATTTTTTTACACGATTTTGTTTTTTATAGTCAGGTTCAATAAAAAAGGTGAATTTGTTTTCATTTTTCATGTGATTAGGCATTTGCTTGAAGTGCATCATGCTGAAATGCAGCTTTACATCTGATCACACATCCCTCACGTAATTATATGTAAAAAAATAAATAAATAAAAAATGAACGATTTTTCCATAGGGGTTTTCCTTTAATGAAACTGTGTTTTCAGATACAGTGTTGTTCTGTTCATAGCTCGCTGCCCATCAGAGGCTTCAACAACAGCAACACTAAAGCAGCATCACAGCTGTTCATGTAGCTGCCTTGCTCAGTAAGACGACTCCAGTGTTTCAGGTTAGACACATGTTTGAATGACCGGGTGCAAAAATGTGGAAGTGTGTTTGTGAAATAGAAGTTTGTTTGTTTTTTTCTCTTTTTGCTGCAGAGCAGGTGTTTGGTTACAAGACACACACAAAAAATGTTGTTTAGCAGAAGTGCTTGCAATCAGTTTGAATCTTCAGTAGAAAGACACATGACCTTTCCTAGATCCCTGAGCAGACGTTAGTACAGGCTAAGCAAGCCTACATCCAAGCATCAAATCATTCATTAAATCAGAACATCGAAAGTAACTTTACCTGAATGTTTTTAGCATGAATTTTTTATTATATATAAAAAAAAAACGTTGTCATTTTTTACCCTGGTTGTCTTTTTTATTCTTCATTTCTCTCTCTCTCTCTCTCCCTCTCTCTTTGTCTCTCCCCTTTGTGATATCACCATATGCTTGGCTTGGCTTTGCTTGGCTTGTAATGGAGCTTATGAATTTTTCAGAGAGATTCATAGCTTCCGTCATCCCCAGTTAAGTCAGCGACTGTATCAGCAACTTAGAGGATTCTTTTTTTGCTGCTTTAAAATCACACTTTATTTACAGAGATAAGATTTAAGCTGACTGGAAGAAAAAAGCACTGCTTTAATGCCGAGCTGTTAAAGGTGTTTCTGTGTTAACAGAAAGGATTGTGCTGCATAATGCATGTCAAACACTTGACTACACCAGGCTTCCGAGTCCTCCTAACACTCTTGTGCAAATCTGTATGACGGGTTTGAGGAGGAAAGAGTATTGTTACTACAGAAATTAATGTAGTTTAATGTTTATAGCTTTTTACAACAGCTCCCGAACTCCTCGACACTCCTGTTATGTAGGAAGTGTTTTTATGTTTTATTTTTTTAGTGCTTTCCTACATTTAAAAATACTATATATATATATATATATATATATATATATATATATATATATATATATATATATATATATATATATATTAATAGTGTACTTTTTAGTAGGAAGTTTCACAAGTGATTGCAAACCTTATTGAATTAATGTATTTGATGTTAGACTACAATATATCATTTTATCTTTAAATGACATCTTGAATAATTTGCTCCTTAGTCACGTTGTGTCATCAGTTCTTGTATTTAGTAATAAAGTTATCTACAATACATTTCAGTAAATGTCAAGTTGAATTTTACTGTTAGAGTCCAAACTAAATTTAATGTGATATAGTGTTACCAAAATACTAAATGTTTTCACCCAGTTAACTTGTGATCTGTGTGCAATACAGTATTTAAATCTTTATCTATCCATAGCAGATTAATTTAGTGCAATCTGTCATGCCAGTACTTCTGAGTGACGGTTGATCAGTCGGTGATATCTAATGTTAAATGAAGCAAGTAAACATGTCTTTAGACGTTGTTGGTCCCTGTTTGAACAGCGGGTGGGACTCCTCCTGTGCTGGCTCCTTGCTGAGATGGCTAATGGAAAAGCTTTCAATGTTGGAGAACTGAGGAAAATGTCAGCTTACATTTAACCATTCTGTTTGTTCTGGTGTCCCTCTGTGGTGGTCAGTTCCACTGATCTAGGCGATTCAGGATATACACACACACACACACACTCCTCAACATCACTATGCTCTGAAAAATGTTTTTTTACTTTATGGATTGTGATGGGTGCAGAGAGACTTGCCTTGAGAACAGCCTTCAGAACAACTGGGGGTCCAGGAACAAAATTTATGTATAAAATAAAATGAAACCCACTGATAGAAGAAAACCTTAAATTAATTAATTTTATTTGTCTAGCACTTTTAACAATGGACACTGTCTCAAAGCAGCTTTACAGGGATAAAGCGGTTATGAAATAATGTATACATTTCTTCCTTATAATTGTAAGTTTTCCCTAATGAGTGAGCCAGTGGCGACTGTGGCCAGGAAAAAAATCCCTGAGATGGCATGAGGAAGAAACCTTGAGAAGATCCAGACTCAGAAGGGAAACTGGGTGGCATTGAATGTCCATTCATTACAGTTCCATTATTGTTAAGGTGTGCAGTGATTAAATGCAGCCTGTGGTCCTGAGCCATTGTAGTAGACTGTTGATAACAATTACAGCCAAATCCATCCTAAAAGTTATTGGACTGCTCAGTAACTTCATACATTTCTAGATCTGTTGATGTGGACTGAACTATTCTCAGAGGCACAGAGTGGTCTCCAATTGAAGAGAACTCCATCCAAAGTTAGGCAACCGGGATGAATCAGGCAGATCCGAAGAGAAGAAAGGGACAGGAGCACTGGTCTCTGTTACCACAGAAATAACACTGACAACCCTGTTACAGTTGAACCTGTCAAGGGGTGGGATATATTAGGCAGTAAGTAAACAGTAATAATTTTAAGCGGATGTGTTGGTAGCAGGAAAATGGCCAAGCATGAGGATCTGAGCGACTTTGAAAAAAGTCAAATTGTGCTAGTTAGATGACTGGGTGAGAGCATCTTTAAAACAACAGGCCTTTTGTGGGTTTCTCAATATGTCTTGTCTTGTTGTCACAAAACGTGGTCATTGGTTCCCAAGCCTCACTGATGCTCATGAGGTATTAAGACAAGCCATCTGGACCAATCCCTTTAAAGAGCTACAGTAGGACAAACTGCTGTTAATGTTTGGTGCTGTCTATGATAGTAAGGTCTCAGAACACACAGCTTACTGTATATGAGGCTTTGTCACTGCAGACCTGTTAGAGTGGCCATTTTAATTCTTTACCACTGTCAAAAGCACCTACAATGAATCTGGTCTGATGAATCACATTTTCTTTTACATCATGTAAATATCGCTTACCTGGGGAAAAGAATGCACCAGGTTGTTCTTGGAATCTTCCCAAAAATCATCTTTTGTATGTCACTTTCTTTTTTGCCAAATCTATTTTTGTTTTGGGAGAAACAGTTTGATTTTGCATCATTTTTTTTTTTTTTTTATTTGTAGGGTGTCAAAGACTTTTGCATTATACTTTATACACGCCATGTGTTCCAAATGATGCTATGTTTCAATGCGTGTTATCCAGTGCAGAGAGTCGTTCCCACATTCCTCATACTTGCTAACCACATCACCCTTTTTTTTCCTCCCACTCGTGCTTTTCTTTTTAACTATCATGAATAATTTGTGGCTGAGCTGCGCTGCATGATGACAGCTGTGCAGTAGTCTTGCGGGCTGTTTTTCAGACCGGATAAATAATGGATTAAGCGCTATATCAAAAGCATGAATCTCACCTCTGGTTAACTGGTGATAAGGATAATGAACAAGGCTACCAGGATTCAAACTGGTGTACTTTAGCAATATTTTAGATTATTAGTTCATCAAATTTCATTATTAGCGGAATAAATTCAGGATTTATCTGGAAAGTTTTGCAGTGCTGGAAAAGAAAGAGGTTTGATTGTCACATATACATTATATTACTGAAAATCTTTCTTCATCTATCCCAGCTTGTTAGGAAACTGGGGTCACAGTCCAGGGTCAGCCATGGAGCAAAGAGGGTTAAGGGCCTTGCTTAAGGGCCTGACAGTGGCAGCTTGGTGGGGCTTGAACCAGAGCCTTGCCCGTAGTGAGGATTCCAAGATTGTCTCATATACAATTTATTAAAATATAAAATATAAAACATAAAAATGTGATAATGATTACTGACTACACAAAACATGTGCCTGTTGTTTATGTCAATTCTTCCTAAGCTTAAAATATAATGTTTTTTGGCATTATATATACTCTACATGTGGTTATTTAGCAGTTGTTTGTACCCAAAGTAAGCAAGAAAGCCTAAAATCATGTCGAAGAAAACAGTAATAACCCGAGCAACGATATTCCACCAATTGCCAAGAAACGAGCACTAATAGTTGTAGGAAGTTCAGTCATGACAAAACATGAGCCAGTATTATGAACACATAATTATAGAAAATGATTACTCTTCTGTCACAGATACTGTACATATCTATCAATCACAAACTATTAAGTATTTATTTGTGCACCAGTAAATTCAACCCTCCACCCTCCACCCCATTACATATAACCCCTGCTATCTTTATACCCTCTCACAGATTTGACAATCGCGCTCAGCATCAACCAAATGTCGATTCCTCCAGGCATTAAGCTGGTAGAGCACACTGCTCTATTGTTCAGATTCACAGGTAATATATCATTTCAATGTTCATTTGTTGTCTGTTGATTGATTACTGCATTGTCTGCACTGTACAAAGAGTTTACAGCTTTCTTGAAGGTAATAAAAACGTAGATTCTCTGAAAAGCAGTGTAAAAAGGCCTTTCAATATTTCATGCGCTGGTGATATTAATTATAGATTAATGTAAACTGTAGAAAACAGGAAGTTCTGGTTCATGCCGCATAAAGGTGATAGAATTGCAAACCATTATTTAGGGTTTTAACACTTACTAGTTTCTCTTTCTTTGCTTTCTGTGTGTGTGTGTGTGTGTGTGTGTGTGTGTGTGTGTGTGTGTGTGTGTGTGTGTGAATGCAATGTTCTGATTACTTTGTCACCCTATCGATTAGGCCTTTTGTCTATTCATATTTGATATGCCTGGAGGCACTGTCTTAAAACCTTACCTTTATCAATCTGACCAGACTAAAAGTGCGTTTTGAACGAAACACAATTCGAACTGTTGCTCACGAAACACATACAACTAAAAACAGAAACACTTCTCAACACTGCCACTGTACTGGACAAGATGCAAACTGTGGTTTGTAACACACAGTATGGTAAAGAATTGACACCTGACCATCACACATATACATGTGGGCCTTTCTTAAACCGTTACCACAAATCTGGCAGCATAGTTATTGCTAATGTATTTTTATTTTATGAGCATATTCAAACTAATCAATCATTAGACTTATTATTCAAATATAAATTTCTGTTACTTGGTTTGAGCCATAGAGCTTTATGTTCTTGTAATATTTCTTTTGTGTTCTTCTCTTTTTTCACTGCTATTTGCTATCAAGGATATGAGTTGGTTTTTAATCAGTAAAGAAAAGGTGTCCATATCTCCAGAAATCCTCAATTTGGAACATTTTAATAGAAATATCTCCATGTTACTGAGGTAATACATAAATCATAGGAACGGTGACATTTTTTGTCATTTCACATTATATATATATATATATATATATATATATATATATATATATATATATATATATATATATATAAATCAATATCAGTTAATACCAGTATAGTAATCAAAGCAAACTGCAAGCTAAGCATATTGTATGTAATGAAAACAATCTTTTGGCACCTGTAGCTCTCAGGGTAAATGAAACACGTGAAGCACGTGAATAAAACCGTCTCAAAAGGAAATCGAATCTGATTCGGTTAAATTTGCTCCGGTTCTGTTAGGCATGTGTCACTGTGATTGATTGAAGGGTGTCTGTGCTGTGTAACCTGAAGAAATGCTGCCTTTACTTTCGATGACATGGTGGGATTCTTGAGTGTTTTAGGTGTCAACAAAGAGGCCTAATTACTGTCATCCCATAACAATGCAGGAAAGAGCTTACACTCCACATCTGTTGCTTCCCTTCAAAGCATTTATTAGTCTGCTGCAGGACTGATCAGGTGCAATAGATCTGTTTTACCTGCCTAAAGAGTGGGTTTATAGAATGTATACAATTAGATATACGATGAACACTAAACTACTATTTGGCTTTGTAATGGTTTTTTTTGTTTGTTTGGGTTTTTTTTATCAATCAAGAGACACATATAGACACCAAATCTTTATGTTCTGACACCTGATATATGTGTGTGTGTGTGTGTGTGTGTGTGTGTGTGTGTGTGTGTGTGTGTGTGTCCAAAAGCCTGTTTCCTTCAATAAAAGGACGTTTTACTGCTTAAATATATGATTTAAACTCTAAACTCAACACGGTGGTGTTCATTCAGCGCGCGCCAGTTAGGAAGCGTCCTCACAGTTTTACAGCGAGACTCGAGCGCGTGCTTTTTTACTCTAACCGGTTTTTTTCTCTTTCACGTGAAGAAATACGGTTTATTTATGGATATGCCAGACGAGGCTTAAATCAAACATGAGTGGTTTCTAAATACAATTTCTTTAGTTAGAAAATGTTTTCCACATATGCATATTTTGTATTTTGCTAAATGTTTACTACATTTAATGCTAACTTGAGGCAAAACAAATTGCTACTACTAATAATAATAATAATAATTATAATTATAATAGTAATAAAAATGATGATAATAATAATAATAATAATAATAATAATAATAACCAAGCATAGTGTTCCTTGAATAGATTCAGACACACTCTGATAAAATGGTTTCTGAAGACAATATAAGAGCAGTGCAGTGGAGGTGAAAAGTGATTTTACACATATTCGAACCCCAAAGAGATGGAAATGATCCCATTCGGAATAACTTGCTTTAATAAGACAGTGTTTATTGGAGTGTTTTATTAAATCACAGAGCCTCATCATTGCGGCATGAGGGAACGAGTCGAATACATATCTGTATAAAAGCCTAAATACAGATTTGTAAAATAAGTTGCCTAAACTATAAAAAGCGATAAGAGTGTGCAAAGAATATATTGGTGAAATTCACACTAATGGTCCCAGGTCGCATTTTTCCCCCACTAATGTCAGTGTGAATCTGAAGTGAGGTATAGAGCTCTCGGCTTCGAAATGGCATTCATAACACAGATCAGAGAAATTGGTTTGTTTAAAACATTATCATTTTACTTTGCATTACATTTCTTTATATTGGAAGGTCACAGGTGAGGCATTGCCTCATCACTGCCTCACCTGCCTCTGGTAGAGATGTGATCTCAGCTCCACAGTGTGCAATATGACGCTCGCGCTTCAGTCCTGTCATTCATTTTGCACAGCATTAAACAGATACCTGGTTCATTTACACAGAAAAAGTAAAGCCATATTAGCAGCTGTAACGGTTCCGAGTCAGGATTCCAACACGGAAAACAAACATGTTTAATAATATTGCTACATTTGATGTGATTAATTTACAGAAAGCTGTGAAGCTGAAACACATCGTGCACTCGATGTCAAATTTGTAGTGTGTATTTCCAAGAAATAAATGATTAAACTTTCGATTTCGATTAATCTTTCGAATAATCGATGTCGATGAACACGCGTAGAAAAAAAAAAAACACACAGCACTATTTACTGTATTGATTTCATCATTTTTATTCAACTGATGAATGTAAATATAAATAAATAATGTTTATTGTTGAAAGCAAATCATTATGTACATTTTATATTGCAATTGATACTGCATGAGCGTTTAACTCGTGTAAAAACAACCCATAATAACAACAATAATAATTATAATAATAATTATTATTATTATTAATATTGTTATTATTATTATTATTATTATTATTATTATTATTATAGCGATCACAAACCGTCTGGGAGGGCGAGTGGAAAAATATTTTTGAAGTCAACAAATCAGTCATGGTTTATATAATACACAAACAATCTTGGTTTGGATTAAATCTCGTGGTTATTGTAGTGCGTGTTTTGCCAGCAGAGGAACAGCAGCATGGCGTCAGTGTGAGTGGCGCTGATTTCCTGCAGTTCAGCTGATGTTACCTGTGATAGCTATGTCCTTTCCCGCGGCCGTTACTGACTAGAAAGCCTCCCGGATTGTTTTGGTGATAATATTTTGGGTCTGGGGAAACACCGCCCTTATAGCCTTGGTTTGGGTAAAGCACTCAGGTCTACACGATCTCATCCCACAGCAAACGAAAACTCCCTGCTGAACAAGTCCACTGGCATGCTAAACGTGAAGCGGGTAATAAATGAACACTGTAGGGGTAAATTCAGTGTGCGTGGACCTTCAGCTATAGCAACTATTTCAGTCCACATTTATTTTGCTGTGCATTTGCTGGATCTTGCCAGACCTGCTGGGTGACCTCTTGACTAACAATTTAGGCTACACAAAGCACAAAACAGCAGTTTTGGAAACATGAAAATCATGGAAATTCGCTTTAACCTACATTATAAACATTTGCTTGGGAATCCCCTGTTAGCTTACATGACCATGGCCTACAACAAAAAATTCCCAGTGTAGAATTCACACCTACTTTACATTCTCAGAAATACAGGTACCATATACGAAACTTTTCTTTGTCAACAGCACAGTCAGCCTTTGTACATTTGATCTTTCACTGGAAACATGAATATGGTAAAGAAAAAAAAATAGTAATAATTTAAGACATATAAATGTTCCACTGATGTTACGTTCCTCTAGAAGATAATTAAAGCTTCACCACATTCATCATTCCAGGTAAAAAAAAAAAAAAAAAAAAAAAAAAAACAAGCTCAGAAAATATGTGTTCTTAATGTGTCCATCCCTGCCATGTGAAAAAATTCATTTTGGTATATTTCTGAGAGCGTATCCAAGATGGACACAGACTCTGTAGAGGCACAGGTCAAAATTGTCCTAGATCAAATCTAAATAGTTTGAGAACCTCATGTTCATGTGATTGTGTTAATTGCAGGTTCCTGGTTTTGAATAGTTACAGTAAGCCTACTTTAAATCCATCCTGGAGTTTTTTTCGCCGTGATGTGGGCCAGCACTGAGAAAGGCAAACGACTGTCCAGAGATACCGACTGAAATTTTTTCTTGAAGTTAAATCATTCCTCATTTCAGTCCGTGTTGAGTCTCCTTGTGTCTCCTCAAGTCCACTTTGCGTTGGAAGCCTTTTCCGCACAAGTCGCAGCCAAAAGGTTTAAAACCAGTGTGCTTTCGGCTGTGTGTTATCAAATTCGAACTCTGACTGAAAGCTTTGCCGCATACTTGACACTTGTGGGGCTTCTCTCCTGTAAAATAAAAAAAATATATGTCAAGTCTTGAGACATATTATTATAATATAATCATTATTTACTATTATATTATAGTCTAAACATAGGAACTATTGACAGGTCTCAGGTTTGGCTCAGGTGATTCACACAATGTTTACGGAAATGAAAAAGTTGCTCGCAGGGATTAGGGGCAGTGTTATTCTTACATTTGTAAGAAATGAATTCACAAGGCTTTTAAAAAAAAAAAATAATCCATTCGATCTTTGAGATTTATGGGATCAGGTGTAAAAGGTGAATGCATGGCAACCATGAATTAAATCCCTTTAGTATATTGCAATACTGTTTATAGACCAAATTGAAAACTGAATTGATATATTGAATAAACATCCTAGTATAATAAAACCCACCTGTGTGAATAAACGTGTGTTTCTTCATGTCTGATTTCTGATGAAACCTCTTGCCGCAGTACTGGCACGGATAAGGCCTCGTATCAGAGTGGATGAGAAGATGTGTGGACAGAGTAGAGGATCTTTTGAAAGTTTTGCCGCAGATTTTACAATCAAAACTCCTTTCCTGTTAAAAGATAACAGATAATGTAAAACACACGCTGAAAGTTAAATAGTGGAAACTCATGCTATAAATGGCACATCTGGCTAAATTCAACTACAGTTACCTGAGAATGAACAGATCTGTGCTGTTCCAGGCTGACTGCATGTCCAAAAGTTTTTCCACAAATGTCACAAGCAAAGGGTCGCGTTCCACTGTGGGACCTCCGAACGTGAACTTCTAGACCATGTGGAGTGGAAAACACCTGTGATGCAGAGAAAGATAGCCGGCTCAAGACACAGTACATCGCCTGAGGTTTAGTGTTTCCTAAAGAGCTCAGAGACCTTCAGACAGGCTACAAGCTTAGAAGTTACTCATGCTGTAATTTACACGATTCTGAAAAGTAGTAAACAGGAAAAGTGGGGTGCTGTTACCTTGCTGCATTTGATGCATTTGAAGGCTCCATTCAACATAAGGCGAGTACAAAGCCTGGCTGTGTCCGTTTTCATCTCGGGTCTATTTATTTCTCTGTCTACATACAGTCCAGGGCTAGAAGACGGCCGCTCAAATAGGTTTGTTGTAGACTCATAATTGTTGAAAATACTTGTGTTGGATCCCCTCTCCCCAAAAAGAGAAGGACCAATCACTCTTTCTCCATAATAACTCAAGGAAGAATGATGGTTGTTAAAGTTTTGCCGGACCAGTTGTCTCATCTCAGAGCCTGAATAACTGTTGCTCCATGGCTCAAAGGGCACAGCAAAAGGCTGTGTTTCATCAACACTGGGTGAAAATGACTTTTCAGAATCTGTCAAGGAAAAAAGAAGTCAGTATTTCCTGAAGTCTGTTGTATAGTCAGAAAGGTCAAAGTCTTTTAGTCATGCATATTAGAAACAGACTTTCGATGCTGTCTACGTGACAATGCAGTAAAAGAATAACAAAATGATACCTGAGCTACCTGATATAAATGAGACACAATAATAATAACAATAATAATAATATTTTTTGTAATGTACATTTTTCTACACCTGTCATATGTGAAAAAGAGTTCCAAGGCGCTTATAAAAGCCATCATCAATGGTACATCTTTGTATATTTAGTATGGATATTTTATTCAGAATAGTGTTTAGTGTTTCTTTACAGATTTAGACTAAAAGGTAATTCCAGTCTAAATTTAAATCAATTTTTTCAGGTACAAGGTTTGTGAAAGGAACTCATCCAAAGTAAAGAAAAAAAAAAAGATAGTGACAATGAAAAATAAAATGTTGTTCCTTTATCTGAAACTGCAGGCATCTGGTTTGAATAGATTTACTTCTCAATGCTAATAATAATAATAATAATAATAATAATAATAATAATAATAATAATACCTCGGTAGTATTCCCTAGCTGATGTGCCGACAAATCCCGGGATGTTCAAGAGTAAAAAAAGTAATTTCAAAACACTGAATAGTAAAAAATCCAATTCCTTGCAGCTTCACGTCTCTACAGCCAGAGGGGCGTATAAAAATCGGTGTGTGCACAACCCGCTTCAAGTGTTAGTGTAAGTATTAAAATCACTAGGCTGGTACCTGGTGATGCAGAGGGTGATGGAGGCCTCCAGCTGTCTTCATAGTCTGAAGAGCGATCACACACACTGCTGCTGCAGCTGTGCGGAGAGCGCGAGGACACAGCGGCGGAGTCCGTGAGCGCTAATACTTCCTCTGCCTCCACACACAGCTCCCCTGCTTCTGCACTCTTACTGTCTGCAATATCACACAGACACCGGCAAATAGCAGTATATTAGATATGAGCATTGTATATAAACTATTTTTTCCTTTAAACAAACCCTGGCTGTTTGATTTTAATGCGAAAATTAGAATTCGGATTGAGGTGTGAACAACAGCAACCCTGAAACTCCATAACCAGTTCCCAAGTGTCATTTATTTGTACATATGATTTATAATAAAACATTAAGAAAAGTAAAAACTAACACACAAACGAATAAATAATGGTAATTGTCATGCTAATGTCATTTAACAATTTATTTCTATCTGAACAAAGTACTTCGAAAATGAACTTAATTCAACGATAAAAATAGACATTACTCGGTATATTTTGTTTAAAATAAAACTCAATCATATGTCAAAAAAATAATAATAAAATACCTGCGCAGATATGAGCTAAAATCGTCTCGAGTCTGTTGCAGTTGTCCTCTAAACCCCGTGGCTGATGGTAACTGTGGGCCTTTTTACTCTTCACCAAGAAAGACCGAGGCATCTTCAATCTTCACTCTCTTCTTTATCCTACAAGTTATTAAGCAAACAGCAAGTGGTGGTCAGTCCGTCTGACAGTCCGACTGAAAGGTCGTAGAGAGAATCTGCTCCCCTGTAAGACTATAAGGCATCCTGTGGGAGAACTGCGCATGCGCAACTCGTCTCGCCCGTCTGCCAGGTGTTGCAGGGAGACAGGTGCTTTAAATGAAAGCCAGCCAGGAGGGTTCCTGCGGGTTTTTTCTTTCTTTTTTTTTTTTTTTTTTTTTTGAGGAGAAGGTGGTAGAGGAGGAGGGGAGGAAGGGGCTGTATAAAATGAACACGACCACTCAAACCCAGAGGGAATTAGAAACAGTGCAATCAGGATTAAATGATACACTTCGCTTTATCAATGTGATACTCGAGCTGAAGCAGCCGCCTGAGAGAATAGAGAGAGAAATGCTGAGACACGTTTTTGCTGGTTGCCAGTTATAAAATTAATCACAAACAAACAAACAAAATCCCTCTATACGGGGTGGATTATTCGATTTGATTAATTCTAGAACAAACATGAAGACATTTGATATTAGTTGTATACATTCTTAATAAAGAAATATAAAACTGCACTTTTTCTTTTTAGATTGATGGAAGCGAACATCTTTTATACCATTAAATATTATCTTGTATATAAAGAAGTGTACCTTGAAATGTTACTCTAAAATGATATTATCTAGATTTTAGAGACGTATAAATAAACTTGACATGCGTCTGGAGATTTTGCGGCTCAAATTTTTTTTCTTTTTTTTTTTATAGATCTCTAAAATAAATTAAAAATCTTTTATTTAAAAAATAGTTCAACAAGCGTGCAAACACGTCACTGCATCACCGCCCTCTCCAGTTTCACGCCTGCTGCCTCTAATCTTTTTTTTTTTTTTTTCCAGCGAGCACGTGCAGGTGGAACAGAGAGGCGCCTTGTTCTGGTCGAGCACAGAATCGGGACGCCGGTGATCTGCTGTCGCGCATCCGCACCCCCTTCATCCCCCTCCGTCCTCCTGGCCGGAGAAAACAGAACCCCGCATTGAGCTCGCGGGAGCAGACGGAGCGCAGGTACGCAGCTGACGCACGCACGCGCGCGCGCGCAGGGGGCTCTCTCTCTCTCTCTCTCTCGCTCTCTCTCTCTCACCTGCGGCGCGGCGTCAGCTCGCGCGCTCTGCGCGTTCACTCCCGAGAGCTTCATTGGTGCTGGAGATGTTTCAGAAAAGCAACCACTAATTTATTAACCGTTGATTTTTTTTAATAAAGGAGAAAAGCAGATTATGGGGTGTGTAACTGTTAAGTGCATTTTTTATAATGCATGTGCACGAGGTACACACCGACTTTACATATGCACGAAGTGGCGACGCTCTTTCACAAATCTCTTGCAAAACCATTAAAAAAATAGCTTGCACATTTGCGCTCTTCAAATCCCCCACCGGAACACACCTGACGAGACAGAGAATATTCAGGCTAAAACCTGCAGGATGGCTGAAGGCCTCGTTTGCTTGTCGCAAAACACTGCGCCGATAATATTCACTAACGACATGCACTGACCCAGGCTTTATCAGCGCCGCACGAACAGCAGTCAACTGAAGTCCAAATCTATGACATTTAATCTCCAACTACAATCTAGGACCATGCAGAGACTGTTTCAGATTGTGGATTTGGAAATGTCTGGTTCTTTTTTTTTTTTTTTTTTTGGAAAGCATCACGGTGCAGGAAATCAAAGCGCAATGTGCTTTCCGTTGATTAGACAGGAGCGCGCGTGCAACCGCAGGGCATCCGGGCACGATAACGCGTACAGTTCACTAAATCACACACTTTATTTCAGCAACAAGAACAAAACACGTGTTAAATCTTACAGAAAAAAAACTGTCATCAAATCTCACAAGCTTGGAGATTTATCTATTGTTTTTATGTTTTTTTTTTTTGTTATTACCTGTTAGGTTATGTTTCATATTTCTCATTTAGGGCATCATTTACAAAGCAATATTCTTTGCCATATCATTTTTTTTCTTGGAAACCTCTATAACCGCTTCGAGCTGCTATAAACAAGATATAATAAATATTAGAAATATAGGTAGAATATAGATAATTTTTTGTGCAAAATGTGGGATAATAGATACTCGCTTCATCCCGCATATAATAATAATAAGAAGAAGAAGAAAATTTATTATGATGTATTATGAATATGATGCTAATTATTATGATCACCATGCTTATAATTATAATCGTAATAATAATAATAATTATTATTATAAATATTTTGTTTCATATTGACATTTAAACTGTACATACTATTTACGTTTAATATTATATAATAATATAAAAGTATATATAATATATATATAGTATATATAATATATATATATACGCACATTTTTAAAGCGCATATTTGAAGTCTGGATCGAGTCGTGATTTGCTGATCGTACTGCAGATTTCAGACATTTCAGATGCCTGCTCCATCCTAAATACTCTGGCACACACACACACACACACACACACACACACACACACACACACTCGCGCACACGCGCATGCACACAAACACACACACACACACACACACACACACACACACACACATAGGGCGCTCCCCGCTTACCTGTGATCCCGTAGTTCTGTGCTCTTGGATCCTCTGTTGAGTTTTTATCATCAGTGTGTCTGCAGTCTACAGCTCCGCCATGCTGTCCTGTGTTTCACTGTTTCACTCTGAGCTGTCAGAAAACATACTTCCTGAAAACCTTATTTGCAACACGTTTCATTTCGCGGCGCACAGTCGTCATGACACTAGTGCACTTTTTTAAAACACGTTATCATCATCATCATCATCATCATCATCATCCTCATATAGCAGAAATGTGAACCCGACCCAGGCTACTACACCTCACATTCATGCAAAGTCAGAGCACAACAATTCACTCTGAACGCATATCACACTATTAATAGGTCTGTGAATAATCAAAGCTCTCAGAGAAACTATAATGAAGCTCCTGAGTCTGGCATCCGTTTATCCTTTGGTCACATTAAAATGATGAACAGAAGTCACTGATCTGTAATATGTTACTGTGACCATGAAAAGGTTGATATCCACATACGGGTGTTAATACTTGCCTATTCTCCAAAAGCAGCTCATTCTCCCGGACGGCTGATTTATTGAGTTAAACAGAACAAATCACTCTTTCTTGCTGCCATAACACTAGTAACAAGAGGAAATAGTTATTAGTGCATCCAGTATCTTCAAATGCAATCACAAACTTGTTAAAAAATCATAGCAGGAACTCCATAGCAGGAACTCACACCACCCCTTCAACACCCTTGAGCATGATTTTCCTACAGGGTGCAAATCATTTCCATTCATTCATTTCATAGTTTCACATTAAATCACATAAATCTTATGTCTCATGTTATTGTCTCTGAAGCAACAAATAAAGTCTTGTATTGCAGACATTTAACCTGAACCTGCGAATAAACGGATTTTATATTTATTTTATAAGGAGAACGGTAAATAAAAAATGCATCAGTGTCAGTGCTTCTCAAAGCCTGGTACGTCTGAAGAGAGTCTTCAGGACATGATTGTTCATACCTGCCTTATTACAAAGTAATGATAGGAAATACTACAAGGTATTTCTGTAAGACGTGTAATTTTACAGTATAATGTAACAGTGTTGGTAACAGTGTTGGTAATGCCATCACACCACCCTGTCATTACTTTATTTCTATAACAGCATATCTGATGTGCTTTACATAATTAATTTACATAATACATGGCATCCCCCAAATTATATTTCTTTTAATAAAGAGAGGAAGAGGCGTTTACTCCTCACATATACACCACAGGACAGTGAAATCCCTTCTTCAAATATTTCAGCTTGCTAGGAAGTTGGAATCAGAGAACAGGCACAGCGATTATACAGTAATTTATCTTTTCTGATAAATCTACACTCAGTGCCACATAATGGCAAGGTGAAAACAAAATTCTAGCCCTGAAATATCACATGTACATAAGTATTCAGACCCTTTACTCAGCACTTAGTTGATGCACTTTCAGCAGCAATTACAGCCTCAAGTCTTTTTTAGGTTTGCTGCAAAAAGCTTTGCACACCTGGACTTCAGCCATTCTTCATAGCAAATCCTCTCAAGATGGATCAGATTGGATGGGGACCATCAGTGGACAGCCATTTTTAAGTCTCTCTAGAGGTGTTCAATAGAGTTCATGTCAGGGCACTGCCTGGGCCTCTCCTGGACATTCATTGAGTTGTCCTTGAACCACTCCTGTGTTGGTGAACCTTCAGCCCAAAATGAGGTTGTGAATGCTGTGGGACAGGGTTTTATTGAGGATTCCTCTGTACTTTGCCATCAACTTTCTTTCAACCCCTGTCCGGTTGCCCAGTCCGTGCTGTAGTAAAACACCACCACAGCATGATGCTGCCACCATTATGTTTCACTGTTAAAATGGTTTTGGGCAGGTGATGAGCTGTGCCTGGATTCTTTCAGAGAAAGTTTAGAATTGAGTCCTTCAGTGTTCTTCCATGGGTCTTGCACTGAGAATAGACCTCCATCTAGCCACTCTGCCATTAAGACCATTAAAATTTTCTTTGTATGTCTGCTGTTTTGAGATTTTGTAACATACATTTAAAATGCTGGAGGGAAGAGGAGACAAAAATACCTCAGGAATAAGTGTTCATTCCTTTTGTTATCACCAGATTGATAAAAAAATAATATGAATATATATTTTTTTTCAGCTAAATAAGATGTTAGAAATACTTTACTCAAAATTTGAATGATAGTTTTCTTGTAAATCGTTTTTTTTCTGTGACAGAAAATACATCTGTTCACTCCACTTAGATTTAGATATACCTTATTTTGTATGTTTTTTTAATGATATAATTTACTTGACTGGTTTTATTAAACAGCAATTTTAAATATTCTACAGATTTAATCATTTATTTCAAAGCGTATAGTCTATATTTTTTTAAATATGAGGACGGGGATATGTGTGCATGATTGCATTTGGTTGTGTGCTCAAGTGTGTATGAATAGCATGCAAGAAAAAAAAAAAAAGAAGTAACATTTGCCAAGCATGTCGAGTGGCATTGTGTCCTGGGTGCTTCAAAATGTTTCATTTTCATTAAACAATTAATAGCCTGCTTTTAGAGGCGTTCTCTCTGTTCCCATTGGGAAATTAAACAGCTTTGAAAAATGTATGAAATACAGTAGGCTATACATTTTTAAATGAATAATACATTTTAAAATACAAATTCAAATGATACAAAGTATAATACATGTTTTGATTGTTTTTAATGCAAGTTTTCCATTTTTTAAAATGCGTTTTGATGCAGAGAATATGATTTTTAATGTTCTCTCTATTTTTGTTGATTTTTAATGTTCTTATGGTATTTATACCATTTGATTTTAAGTAAATGTTTCTAAAAACGTGCTTTTTTCCAAACCAAACAATAAGTTATACTTATTCACCTTTTATACTGTTGATGCATGGTGTCCATTACAGTGCACAGATATGCATCTCCTTCATAATAATAATAAATATATATATATATAGAGAGAGAGAGAGAGAGAGAGAGAGAGAGAGAGAGAGAGAGAGAGAGAAAGATACTGATTTTTCACTCATTTAAAAGTAAAAAAAAATACACGTCTTTGTGATTTAATAATTCATGCATGGAAGGGTAAAGTATACACTGTATTTAACCATATTTAAATGCAAGCATCTGATGTTCACAGTTCAGACTATTTTAGGTCACATTCAGCACAGGTTTCATTTTTAGACAGATGTGTTCCTTGAAGGTTTGAATGCCTGTACTGTAACAATTATTTGAATAGCAAATTGCCCAGCCAAAACATGACTCATTTCATTATCTTAATATTAGCATCTGGCTTATCTTCCTAAAAAGTTGTTCTCAATTTTATGGGTCATTGGTTTATCCTGCGGTCATTGAAAAAAATCAAGACGTAACAGGAATAGAACGATGCAAACATTCATAATTCCTATAGAATTGTCCAGCAAAAATTTTTATTTATTTGATTTGTTTTTATTATTAGTTTATTATTATACCTTTACATTGTGTACTCACCTATTTTTGGATTAGTGACCTGGAGACCGTAGAGCATTTTTACATACTGAAAGAAATTGCCAGAGAAACCACTTCTACAACTGCATTTCTGAACGTATTCCCAGTTTCACACAGTAACATGTCTGTGCGTACCTTTCGTGTTTAACACTCTCAAACGAAAACCTTTCAATAAATAATTGGTATCAGTAAAACTTGTCATAAAACAGAGATAAAAAGGCTCGCCAGCATTATCTGTTTATTGCATGACCAAAAAGAAACAATAGTGTAAGTAGTGATGTGACAATTCATCACATGCAGGAAAAAAAACAAAAGAACACTTGCAGAAACTTAATTTGTACAACTATATCAAAGCACAAAAAAAACAACAACAAAAAAAAACCGTTTGAGAACCAAAATGCCAGGGTTGTTAATTTGCTAAACGCAAAGTGCTATAAGAAGAACATGGTGTGGATGGAAAAACCTGTGGTCAAGTTTAACGAAAAACCCATGGTGGACATTAGTGTTATGGAGTTCACTCCTTCACCAAGAGTAGCAGCAGAACAATTTCTAAGATGAACAGAAAACATTGTACAGCAAAGTAGCTATACAGCAACTGGTGGCACTTCATTATACAGGACGCTGATGGTTTTTGTAACCTGGCTGTTAAACAGTTTTGTAAAAACTAAAAAGTGACACTTCCAAATACACACTTTGCATTTCATTGTACATAATCAATATTAAAAGGGGCCGTGGCCTGAAATGCAGGGCGTAACACACAAATTACACTGTACACTTCTTTGATCAATCCACCAGTAATTGCTGCCTCTAATCCCATGTGTAAGAGCATGGATCAAAAACAACCAGTGTCCCATGACCAATACTTTTGGAGCACTCTGTAGGTTCTGTGCAAAAGTGCAACAAAATGTGTTGAACGTGAATGAGGTGTCGAACAGAAATACTCCTAGGAGGAGTTCAGTCTCTCCTGCTGGGTTGCTATTTGCCTTATTTAGTGAAACTGTTCTAAAAATGTGGTACATGCTCCTTTTCTAACATGCTTAAGAAACTTGGTGATACAGAAACCGATAATGTCTTCGCAGGCAACAGAAGGATAAACTTGTGATATTCTGAGAGTAAAATCAAGAACTGGATACAGTACAGTAACAACATAGAAGTGAGCACGGTGTTGCATTCGAACGTCTCCCAAAAGCAGTGATTATGTCCCTTTTCGTCCAAATTTTACACTGTACATCAAGGATATGAAATTCATTACATACTTTCAAGTCAAAATGGAGATTCGAAACATGTACATATACATATATATATATATATTTATACACACACACACACACACACACACACACACACACACACACACACACAGATGTGAGCTCTTTGACAAGCTGTTTTTTCATAAAGTCAAAGGTCATTAGATGTACTGCATGTTATGGTTAAAAAAAAAAAAATTGTTAATGTTGGTTGATATGACACTAATCTATTTTAATTCGCAGGTTTATGTTCATTTGAACAATAGTGTTCCTAAAACCTTTAAGGTTTCCCTCAATATTATGGACACCCACGAATGTACACCGTGGGATTTTGATTATTCTTAAAAAGAAAAAAAAAAAAAAGAAAAAAGAAAAACAATAATAATAAAAATGAGAAGAATGAAGCTTTATCATAATGCATAAAATACTATATCACACAAGTATCTCTGGTAATGTGACGCGTGGCGGCGAAGAGTCTGGTGTAGTCTTAGGGACTTTCATTATTTGCTCCTGTCCAGTGTGGCTTTACAAAGCACAACAAGCCACTGGATTTCTTGCCAAAATGCAATGACAAGTTCCAATATAAACATCTGGCTCATTTTGGCAAAAACAAAATGAATAAGGCAGATGTGAATTTAGGAAAAGGAAAAAAAAAAAATTCTGATTCTTAGTTTGTAAAGAAGATTTCAGAATTTTTGAGTACAGAAGCGGATGGCAGTTTCGGATCCGGATGCGACTATGAACTCTTCCCCACAGGCTGCAGTCAGGGGTGGTAGTGTCGGTGGTCACACAGTGGTGCTCTTATGGCTGCTGTTGGAAGGCACTGTGAGCCTGAGACTCTCTCCGTCCTCGTCGGGCTCGCTGTCCGTGTCTTCCAGCTGGGGGTGAAGTGTGATGCGGCCGTCACCCTGACGGGGGGTCACGCAAAGCGGTAGCTTCACGGCGTCTTCATCCGAGGATTGATATGACTCGTTGTCCCCTCCGTAGTGATTGACGATGTGGATCCGATCAAAATTGGTACGGCCGGGTAAGCCTCTCTGCCCTTTTAAACAGCGGATCTGTGAACACAGCGTTCACACGTCAGAACTCTCAAGAGAATAAAAAACATCAAGTACGGAGTCTATGTAATATTCATGGCTTAGGAGTATGGTGAAATGGGGGATGTCCTGAGCATGCATGCCTCGTTCGGCAAACAAAAAAAATCCCTATGTCTCGGCTGGAACTGTATAATGGCAAATTTTCTCATTTGGCTGCCAAGTTTATCCAAAGCAACTTTTAAAACAAGGAAAAACACATCAATCGAGAGATCAAAGGGCCCAACAATGACAACTTGGTGTTACTTGGTTTTAAACTGGCAGCCTTGCGAACAGCAGCCCAATGACCTTACCTCTGAGAACCTTCACCAGATCCCCCGAAAGTATGCACATCTGGAAATCGAAACCTGATCTTCCACATGACCACTAACACTACTTGACAATTATTCATATAAGTAAGTCAGCTCATGCAGAGGAAGGGGTGGTTCTGACACTTCTTTATCTAATGTGATGCACAGTACTGCTTTTCGCACTACCATGCACTTTAACACTTTTTGTACTGTTTATTATGATCTGTCATATTCTCTGTACATTGTGGTCTTATTTAATCTGTATTGTCTTGAATGTAGAGAGCTAAATGTAGAGTAAGCTGTAAGTTGTTATTTATGTCTGTTCTTTTCAGAGTCACCAACAGCTGAGACCAAATTTCTTGTGTGTGTCCACACAGTCTCAGCATGTGCGTGTTTCAAATCTATCCAAGAACATGCATGACTAACCGTATGTACCCTTTCAGGTGATGCACTTTGGAATGTGGATAGAGAATGACATCCAACAACCAAGTGCACTTCACTTTTAGTAATGGTCACCAAGTTCATGCAATAAAAAGCACAGCTGTTTTTTTTGGCTGTTGTTTTTTTTTTAGCCATATGAAATTACACTTGACTACACATCATCTGCATTCAAAACAAGAACACAATATTCTTGCAATAGTTCCGAATTGTCAGCTTGTGTTATGCTGCGTGATTTATGATTTTCTATAAAAACAGCATACGTTGCAGCATATATATGGCTTATCTTTTAACATATATAAACAAACAAACAAAAAAACAGCATGGTGTCATTGAGTTTTCTGTGGACATATGTCACATTTCCAGAAGGAGTCTCCAGTATCAGAGCTCTTTAACAGTCAGTGATACAACACTTTTATTTTTACTTGTTCACCAAGACAGATGCTGATAAATACTACGATTTGTGAATTTTTACACATGTACAAAATGTAATCAGAAATGGCTAAAAACTATGAGGTAAAATATTCTTAGAAGTAAAATAAATTGCATGCTGGAAGATAGGTTTCACTAACAGGATTATATTTTTTATAAATATTATAATATATATATATATATATATATATATATATATATATATATATATATATATATAGTTTTATCTGTTACTTTGGAAAATGTCTCACTGACTTGTATGGATTATTTAATTTAATTAATTTAGGTTAATTTAAGGAGTATACTATTTAATACACTAAATGCACTGCTTAGAAGTCATGTATCAAAGGCAAATGTACTTCTATGAACAATAAAATGCTGAAATGTTAATAATGAGGAGAAAGAAACCCCCACGAATATTTAGAAAACACTAAATTTCTAAATGGTATAATTAATTTTGTATACACTGTGGTGCAGTTTAACACTTATGGCTTTTGGCAGATGCCCTTATTCAGAGCGGCTTTATACAGTTATCTCATTTATACAGTTATCTCGAGGTCCAGCAAGGCAGCTTGGTGGTGCTGAGATGTGAACTAATGGCCTTCCAATCAGAAGTCCAACATCTTAACCACTGAGCTCCAACATCACACAGTTTACAACGAATGTAAGTTGTTTCATGCACTTTGACACACATGAAAAGTATGTCCAGATAAAGGATCTAAGAATTTGGGAAACGTTATCTATATACCTAGAAATGTGATTTAACTTCAATCTGATACTTGGCTTGTTTAATATCCGGGACTTAAATCTGCTTGTGTTTATCTGAGAAACACTGCCCAAGTGTTTCCTCCCACATGAAAGTGTTGACTCAAATCAGTCGCAGTGATGTTTTTTAATTTGTGCCCTAAACTCATAGTTTTCCTGCAGCAATGAACAAACACCCTCAAATCTTTCATCGTGGTAGGGGCTGTCTAGGCACAAAAAATTATACGCTTAACTTAACTTCTGACACAACTTCACTACATTACGCTAATGAGGGCAGGTTTAGAGATCTGCTGGCAAAAAGTGGGTTGCATTTACAGGAAATGTGTACATTCTATAATTGTACAAGGGGCTTTTGATATATATATATATATATATATATATATATATATATATATATATATATATATATATAAAAAAATATATAAAAAAAAAAAAAATATATATATATATATACACACATACACACATATATATACATACACACACACAGAGGCTATTTTCAGATTTCTGCATGAAAATCTGTCTATGCATGCATCTGAACATATAGCTATACGAGTCTCAGTCTATTTATGTTCTGAGAAGGAAGTGGCTTGATTCTAAAATGCTGAAAAGATGACTGCAAGAATCAGTAACATGTCCTGCTCTTCTGATCTGCTGCAAAATGCTGAAAATAATGCAAAGAAATGAAATGCATGCAATACCTGGAGGGGAAAAATACAAAGAAAATCAGAAAAGAAATAAGGGCAAATAAAACCCAAAGTAGGGGGGGCGGGGTTTCGGGGGAGTGATTAGGAAAATCAAGAAATGTGGGTTTGGATTTTCTGTGGGGTGTAATTCACATATGCTTAAACACACGTACACGTACACGCGCACACACACACGCACTTGCTTACCTGAAACACACTGCCGCACCAAGACAGACATGTGGGAAGAGAGGTATTTATGGGTATTTCAAAGCAACCGCAACACCTTGTGTGTAACCTCACATACTCATTAAAACGGTAACGTGCAAATACATTTTTATACGACAAACTTTGCCTGTAAATGATAAGAACCTTGCTTTCATGTGGACTGAGAAAAGACGAAAAAATAAAATAAATAAATACAGCGAAAAAGAGAAACCGAGAGAGAGAGCGAGAGAGAGAGAGAGAGAGAGAGAGAGAGAGAGAGAGAAAATGAATAGGCCGGAAACTAGCAGCAAGACACTTGATGTGTGACAGCCGATAGTGTAGTGGGGTTGTGTTGAGGGTGTGTAGTTTCATTCTGTGCAAATATGGTTGATAGGAAACCTCTCACTCTTTAGCAATTACGTGATTTAAACAGCAACCAGCAAGAAAGCTTTTGCACAGTTCATATCTCAGACATCCGTTTTTCTTGGGCGCACCTTATACCTACAAAGAAACTCTGATCAGGTTTATTATATCATACATTTTTTTTTATAAAATCAGATTGACTAAATTAAAATCTTTTCATTTCATTGCAATCTCTAGGGCAGATGTCATCACAACCAAGGCAGTATAAATCATTAGTAAAGTCATTTCTAGCACACTACAGGCCAAAAGCATTATATACACTTTGTATATTATTATACACTGTTGCTGACTCTTCAATTGTCTTTGTAAATTAGAATGAGAGAGAAAACAGCACTTTATGGGCAAATAATTGTTTACTTTTTTTTCAGTAATAAAGGCCTGGTGTTGCTTCAACAAGCCTGTATCAAACTTTTATATTCGCAAAAAGCCATCCTTATAAGAGAACTGAATTGAGAGCTGTTGAGGGAGCTGAGGAGGAGTTCTTGTTTCTCTTGAAAGCGTTTCAACATCTCCCCTGATCTAACGGAGTTCTTTCATTACTGTGACAAACATTAGCCACCACATTGTTTTATTTTCCTGGTTGAAAGAGAAGAAACCATAACCCATATTTCAATTGTTTTTCACTTTCCAACCCCTTTACCACAAACAACACACCAGCCATGCTGGCTAAAGAATCAAGCCACAAAGTACACCGATGCTGAGGCAAGAGTAGATATGAGGAGGAAACGAGTAGCTCTCTTGGCTAGAGCGACCTTTCTGCACTTTGTTGATAGGGATTCGAGAGGAACCGTCTGAATGGTTTAGCATGCTGCAGTTTAACCACAAGCCACCAGCCTTTTGTTTTTCTAAAAGGGGATAAAAATCTGACTGTATCCCAACAATGTAAATCAATGACGCACTTTCTGTTTTCTGTTCTTCACGCGAGTTCTCTCGCATCCAAGGCTGAAGAAAAATGCGGCGTGTTGAGAAAATGCTTTGCTCGCTAAACCAACTTCAGCACACAAATCAAGAGCTGAATGAATGGCACTTCTGGGGTCACGCCTTTACACAATGCATGTGTTCAGACCCGAAGCGCATAAAAACAACATGCTGAGGTGAGAAATCGTCACACGTGTCCTAAATAATGAAAAATAATGAAAAATAATAATGAAAAATAATCAAGTAAGCATTATTAAAGCGTTGAAAAGGTAATTATAAGTTATTTTAAATTGGTTACTCTAAATGACCGCTCCTATTAAGAGAAAGTATTTCAGGAATACAACAAATATACAATATCACATTGCATTCATTTCCTCTCTGAGTGAAAGGAAATAACTCTTCGGCTGATCCTGTCAGACAGAGAACACTTGAGCAAGTGGCGAAGCTTCACCGTAATTCTCACAGGGCAAAACACATTACCCAGTACATTTAATTGTAATATAATTATAATATTGACAATCAAAACTGACAAGCCACTTTGAATCAGGGCAAGAACACACAGCAGTCACAAAGTGGGAGGAATAGCACATTTTCCATCCTATGTCAATTACCGCTGTGGAGGACTTCACATGTCTAATTTTAAAAAATGTAATTTGGCCATATAGTGTGGAGGAAAAATAACGTACAATATTGGAGGTTCTCTTACAGTGGGCTCTGTGATTTTGCCATTTTGATTCAGAGGTGGAAATGCTGCAGTACTAAATTCTAGAAATTATTAACTGCTCTATTAATGGACGTTCTGGAAAAGAAAGCACTAGGAATTCATGAAATAAATGTGCATTTCTTTTATAAATCATGACCAACCTAAACAAGATGGAAAAAATTAATAAATAAATAAAAAATATGAAAGCACGTAGGAGATCTGAGCACCAGGCTTCCCTCTGAGACATCTGCAGAAAAAGGAATTCGAATTCTAAACACCTTGTATAGAATCTTTCCCACACAATGAAGAATGTTTGGAAAGCATTTAAAAAAAAAAAAGCACGTTAACACGTTCAAACACCTGGACCGAGTTTAGAATCATGACGATTCAAGTAAAAGTACTGAAATAGATCCAGAAGCGGTTCTTGTGGCCAAAATGCAAAAACAAAGTACATATAAACGCTAGAATCGAAGAGTGGGGTGTGTGCACGCAAATTTAACTGCCATAGCGCAGGAAACAGCGTTTTTTTGCAGGGCGTAGTTAACACTTCTAAACACCACTGCTAGAGGAGCTTTTAAATTTGTTCAAAGTGTTCACAAAGCCTAGGAAAAAATAAAAAGCAAAACCACAGAAGAAGCTGGCAGATAAAAAACACAAACAGTTGGTGAAAAAACAGAGCAAAAACAAAAAAAAAAAAGCGATGTTTAGTAAGTAAAACATCAACGCCAGAGCGACTTTACGGCCAAGATGTTTATGTACAGTATATTAGCATGCATGGTCCATTTCCCCATATTAAAACTGTGCAATGAAAAGAACTTTCTGATGCATTCTTACTGAGCGCAACCTGCGTCTCACCTCGTGCTTGAGATCTGTTATCTGGTCTTTGAGGTCTCGAATGTACTGGTTGGAGTCCGTGTTGTTCAGCTGCCCCTGTACCCTCCCCTCTTCCTTCTGCAGGGCGATTCAGAGAAAAACAGTCACAACATGTGGAGCATCAGTTACAACATTCGACATGACCATCTTTTCAAATCATTTATTTCGAAATAACATCATTTGTATGATAATATCATTTGTTATGATTTACTTTTGATGATGCGTTGAAATCGCATAAAACAAATGTGAGCTTAGCATGTTTATTTACAGTGAAAATTATGGAGAAAATAAATCTAAAACAAAAACATGCCTTGTACTTATTACATTATTTTTATCATATATATATATATATATATATATATATATATATATATATATATATATATATATATATATATATATATATATATTTTTTTTTTTTTGCTATTTATTTACTGCTGTGATAAACTAATTTGAGATATCTCGCATTACAATCACTGATGTTTCAACCTTATCCAAAAGTCCTGTAAAATAAATCAATAAGCTGAGAAACACACATACACACAAACAAAAAAGCAAACACATGGCGAATTGAAGCCAGAGGATTTCGGATCGCAGCTTTCTATTCATGAGTTTCAGTTGCAGAATAGATTACATCGCTTTATGAGAAGCTGCCCAAGTTTTATTAAAAAGTTCCATTTACAGCTTAAAAATACGTGGGATAATCACTTGTAAATGAGGTGGGGGTGCAGAAGCAGAAAGAGTAAAGATCAGCTAGCATCATGCTGGTGACGTGCCGAAGGTGTTTATTTTGCTCCTGATGCCTTGGGGAAACGCCTAGCTGCGGTGCTAAACTGCCGCGTGTGTTGTTTATATTCCACACATCTGCAAAACCTCACAAACAAACTGGATCAACATGAAACTTCATTCATTTAGCAAAATTTCTGCCACATGGAAAAATGAGAGAGAGAGAGAGAGAGAGAGAGAGAGAGAGAGAGAGAGAGAGAGAGGAAAGGGTAAAAACAAAACAAAAAAAACAATAAATAAGAAAATACAAAGAGGGAAGAGGAACACAAAAGTGTTGAAGTAGGGGAATGAGATCTAGCAAATCTACACCAAACACATACAGAGCACACACCGGTGCAGTGGGAGCGGGTTTTTTTCAATTTCTGCGGTTTGCACTAGGGGCAAGGCTGGGAGGTTTCTGATAGGCTGGAGATGATGAGGGATCTAAAGCACCAGTGTTTCAGGAATCTGTGTTTTTCTTGAGGTTTGTCTCCCCCACCCCCAGGTGGCAATGATAAGGAAAAGGCAGTTAGCAGACTTCCTTGCACTCAGCTGCGTAAAGACAGCAGGTGGCAGGCTGCGGCCAGGGACGTCAAACGGCTCTAAATAATGGCTTCCTCACATAAGCACCCCCCAAAAATACAACCTTCGAGGCTGTTGTTAAAGACGTTAAAATCTGAAAACAATCGTGACAACTACTGGACTTCCAACCTGAAGTCACCACTTTGTTATTGTGGCAGCTGAAAAGGGAATTTTAAAACTTTGGGAAACATTGGACATAAAGTCCAAGAAAGTATTGGATTACAGATCTGTCTGCTTAAACTTACAGGATCCTCTGAAATATACGACACTGAGACTGGTTGTCTATGAGCAGTAGCAGTATTCCCAATGAGGCATTTCAGTTCGCCGTTGTTGCAGTCTCACTGCTTTGATTGCCACATTTTTGAAGTTACTCGAAGCACAATACACCCATTAAAGTTTGCTTCATTAAATACTGGTATATGGTAGTCTTTCATCACAGCAACTCTGCCCTCAGTAACTTATTGAGCTCTGAGAGCTTAAGCTGCAAAGCACTCATTTCCCATTGAAGTGCTGAAGGATCATTTTAAGAGGCAACATGTACGCTACTACTCACGTATTTGAAACATGGAATTGTGGAAAGGGTCTACTAGTCAATTTTGTTCATTTAGTTTCAACTTATTTTGTGAGCACCTCCAATGAAGGCAAATAACAACTCAAGTATGCAGTCAGAATAAAGAGAAATGAGTGTCGTTGATTATTTTTACTTTATAAAAGTCAAAACTGGAAGATCGTTGGTCATTTTGTAAAGTGTGTAATCACATCGGGGTGGAAGACATTAAAATAAAGAGAAAGGATGAGCATGGGAACCGAAACGCTCACTGTACAACTCAAATGGAAATAACAGCCGGGGTTTATGACTCCACAAATGCTCATGGGTGAAAAGCAGGCCACACAAGTATACAATATAGAGCATAGTGCTCAAGAGTAATTTACAAACACACACACACACACACACACACACACACACACACACACACACACACACACACACACAAAAGACTCAGGGTTTTTTCCAAATTCTACAGGTTTTCTATCACTCATCTCCATATTTCCTTGCAGTTTAAGATGAAAGAAAAAATAAGAACACAAACCTCATACCTTCACAATCAAAACCAGTAATATAGTGAAGCATTATAGCAAACAATGACAAAGTGACAGACGCTAAAGTAAGAATAGATGAATCAACACCTCATGACCAATCATATTTAAGATTAGTAGTGTAAGAAATGAGGTAATTTACATTTCCTATTACTGAAGTGTCAGTATTACTGCTTTTAAGAAAGTAAAGAAGTAAACAACTTTATCCTCAGTACTGTTTAAATTCATGATTCTGATTGGCCAGGCGGTCTGGTGTCAAATTTATGTATTTTTTTATTTTTTTTTTTAAACAGCAGTTTTGACACTAGCACCATTTTGTCTTATGCGTTTTGTTGTTGTTGTTGTTGTTTGTATGTTTTTTAATAAACACCAAGAGACCGAGAGAGACTGGTGAGGGAGTGATTATTTATAGCTGTTACAACTTAAGTGAATATCCAGAACTTGGTTTGTGTATGTTCAACATTAAATGTTATTAAATGCTGTAATGAAAGAACTGTACCTGTTGGAAAATCACTGTAGTATAAAGGAACAACACAAACCGATACTTGCTGTTAGAAAAAACGATTGACTTTGTTATTTACCGAAAACGGATCGGATGTTTTTTTGGAATTTCAGCCACAGATGTCAATTAAGGGTTGAACAATAACTATTTGTAAGAGCTGGTATAAACCTTATTTTGTAATAAACCAACTGACAGTTCCCATGATTCTTCACTTCAAATAGTGGCACAGAAGTAAAGGCTACAAGACTGAATTCCAATCCTGGGACCACCAGAAAGCCATTACAAAGATCCTTCATCGCAATTATGTGAACTGTACACTTTTACAATGTCAAATTTCATTTCAGCTAACTTAATACCAAACTCATACTTGCGAATGAACACAAGTACAGCAGTCTCAACATCAACTAACAGATGGACCTGTAACTGTGAAGCCAGTTCATGTATGTGAAATAACTAACTAAAAGGAAGAAACTAGCCTAAACTAAAGCTTTAGCAAGCACAGTGTTGGATACAGTGTCCATGATGTATATTTCTGTATTTCTGTGAAGAAGAGCCAGCGTTCTACTTCGCTGCAAACAAAAACTGGATCATATCCACCATTATACAGTTTCATTGCAACATGCATACAGGACTTGCTTGTTCTTCTGTCACATGCTTCTCACTTATCTCACTCTCTCTTGTTCTATGAAATCTATGATTTCTGTTTTGATATCAGGCTGGGCTGGAACAGTATCTTTATTCTTGAAGAATAATTGATAATCAGATTTATTTATCATCTTCAAAACTAAACGCAGTATCATGGTATCACTTTGCAGTTTTATAGAATGAAAGGGAATATACACGAGACAAAATTACTCTCAAAAAACCCTGCTTATTAATCTGATTATGTATGCAAGATTTGCTTAGATGATAGACTCTCTAAACAGTGGTTCACAGTAGGGTGTGGTGAGTCATAGCGATGGTGTCCGTGATTTTGTTAGTTACAGTAGTGGCAATCTCAACCAGGTTTTTTTACAGCTATAGTTTGATTGGTTACTTGAATTAAATTAAAAGTTCAAACTCAAAACAAGTCCATATATATATATATATATATATATATATATATATATATATATATATATATATATATATATATAAATAATAAACGGCCTATTATGACCTGTCAGTGGAAAGTTCCGGAATGGAAAACTTAACTTATATTGAATAAAGTTACAGAACATTAAAATACAGTTCAAACACTTTTAAAAATACAGTTCACAGACAGTTTTATACAGTTGAAGGGGGCTGTAAATTAGTTTACTAAGAATGAGGGGCATTAAGTGAGGATGAAAAGAAATAACTAATGAAGACTGATATACAGAACGTATATAATTCTCTCCTAATGTTTTGATAAACACATCAAAACAGTACAGATTTACAATCTCTACCAATGATGCATTGGTGGCTTGACTGGTGAATCCCACTGTTTTTTTTTTTCCTCACTCAAGTGACAAGTTATTTGATAGTTTAAAAAAAAAAAAAACACTATTTCTGAGAAAGACTTGAATCTAGTCTTACCTGGCATCAACCATGGTACTTTTTTTTGATAAGCTTATTTAGACATGGGGAAAACCCAGTGTAAGGTACTATCGTTCTGAATCTTCTATGCTGTCATAGAAACACGCAACACCTTTAAGGGCCATCCCAATACGCAATAGGCTACAGTTCGAGTACCTGTTTGCGACAAGAATGTGCATATTCAAACAGTATTACTTTTAACACGTCCTGTAAAAAGAAGATATATGCTGCAGGCTTCCTCCTGCTGCAAAACTGTTCTACCACTATATTTTAATCCATAGTGTGCTGCTAAATCTCTGTCTTATGTTTAATCATGTGCATGCAAAACACTGAAGTACAAAGTCAGCTTTGATTCCTGTTCAGGGACTGAGCCTGATAGGAAGTGGTTTTGAATATGGTAATGAAGATAGCTGAGCTGTGGTCTCTGAACGGCCATGCAAAAGCAGCAACTTTACCCTACAGCAAAAAAGGTGTTAAAAAAAAAAAAAGTGTCATTTTTCAGGCAGCAGAATGGCGCCTGCGCTGAAGTGACACGCCAGCAGACGACACTGCTTTTGGTTGACAGTGTTGAATACTTCCTAGGACAGGTTTTCTTCTTGTGTTTTTATTCTATTTATTTTATTCAATTTGTTATTCAATAATTACAACAATGACAAGAAGAAAAAAATGATGAGAATAATACGAAATTTCAACCGAACCTGTCACAATCAAAAATTAGACCGTATATTGTATGAGGGATTTTCTCAAAGACCTCATCTACCTATCACACATTAAGCTGTTGTGCTGGTGTCAGACAGACATGTAGGCTCAGTCTAATACAAATCTTTCCAGACAAAGTGAAACTACTTTGAGGTAACTCAAACTCTGCACAGACAACCTAAACAGATATTAGTCTTGTAGTATTTTCCATTGGTGCTATATGTGGCCTGAATGTGGGTGAAAAGTAAAGAGACCTGAAAGGTCTGAATGTAAAGGTTGAGACGTTGATGCTTAAAGATGTTGGGTTAGGTGTTAGGAGTGTCAGGGAACAAATCCTCCACTGCAATGATAACACCTTATAAGAACTGACCCTTATCTTAAAAGCTTAATCGGTTATCAGCATTGGTGTACCAGATGAATCTGTGGCATATGTACCATACGGGTTTAATCATGATGTCATGATGCACACCAGACGATTGGTCAGTCTCCCTTCTAATAAATCCACACACTCATTGCTGGGCCTGTAAGTAGATTTACCAGATTTGGTAAACCATAGGCTTATCCCCACAACTGTGAGTGCATAAAATTGTGGCTAACCAAAACCACAGAGCCACAGCTCAAGTTCTGAAACAGGATGGCAGTATGCTTTCAGCAAAACCAGCATCAGAGCAAACTTGCAAAGCGTCATGTCCTAAAAGCATTCATACTACAGGTCAAGAAACCCTAATTTGACTGCTGTGATATGGAGAAACAAACAAACTAAAAATTTTAAATCATTCTAGTCACATTTTGACCACATTTTTGCCAGCTCATAATGGCAGTACAGATTGAGTGTAAAAAAAAAAAAAAAAAAATCATCAAAGACTTGTAGTCCTTTCTAAACCATGGCAACAATGATCTCATCTCACAACAGATGCTTTATAAGGATTTGTTCTTTCAAATCTCTATTCATTCAACACTATTTAAATGTTACTCTACTATAGTCCCATAACAACTAAAAATACATTTCATAACACAACAACAGTTTGTGATCATTTCGCTAACATGAACAGTATACGCCACAGGATCTCCCAAACCAAACACCATATTTGTACAATATTGAAAATTTGCTTATCAACACTGTCTTAATGCGATCAACAAAACAGAGGTCAGAATCCAGTGAAAAGAAAAGAACCTTTGCTCAGTTTCAGGTTCACGTTTCAGGATTTTGCATTTCTTTCGTAGCCCCGGTCAGAAACTCAAGGATCTGTTCAGAATTAACTAAGTGAAGTCAGGAAGTGACACTATGAATTTAGAGATGGGTTTGCTCTAAATAACAACGTACATGAAACCAGAAACGTTACTAATTTACTGGTAAAGCGTTTAGATCATAAGATTATGTGCCACTTGTCAAACCACACAAAATCCAGGAAAATCAATGACTACGAAGTATGATATAATTTTAATGGTGGCATGGAAAATATCACACATTTACCGAAAATCACTGCATGTCCATCGTGCACGTGTGGACAAGCGCATGTAGAACATTCACCCGTTTTTCTTTTATTTTGCATGTTTTACATTTTTTTTGGAAACATGAACGAAACATGATCATTGTGGCATCGAATAGGGTGATTATGCATTTAACTATGACTCTAGGGTTTGAAAAAGGAGAAGTAATGCGCTTTATGTTGACTGTGAGTCATTGTTATATGGCCAAAAATAAGCGCATGTCTTTTCTGCCCCTATATCGTCATTTTTTTATTTTAATACTATGGTTAACAGCTGAAACAAAATTCAGCATAAACTATAATTAGTTGCAAAATAACTAATTATAAAAGGTGCTACAAATCTAAAACAGAGCTTTCCTAAAATCTAGCTAACACAAGAACACAAATCCTGTAAACTATATATATGCCCCAAAAATAAATAAATTAAATAAATAAATGTGTGTGTGTGTCTGTGTGTGTGTGTGTGTGTGTATATATATATATATATATATATATATATATATATATATATATATATATATATATATATATACACACACACACACATACACACACACACACACACACACACACACACACACACACACACACACACACACACACACGCACACAAACACACGCACACAAACACACATATAAGGAAAGAACAATTCGAGAGTTTTATGTTCATAGCAAATGCATTGAGATATTTTATATATATATATATATATATATATATATATATATATATATATATATATAGACATATAGACACAGACACACAATTGTAATACACTCGTTTTGGGTATGAATGTATGTTTGTGTGTATATGTGGGTATTTGTGTGTATATTTTATAATATATATATATATATATATATATATATATATATATATATATATATATATATATTACATTGTGCTTACTCTATACTACCATGACGAGTAATATCCAACTTGTATAATGTATAATCGTCATAGTGGTTTCAAATTCTAAATTCTGATTGGTCGTTGGTTGACGTTCTACAACAGCAGTTTTGACAATAGTGTCCTCAACTCAAACTACATGTCTACACCATATGTACATGCTCCACCTAAAAGCATTATATTGTTTCAAAATTTTCTAATGTTCCTCTAAAGAAATGTTTATGGAAATTAGGCCGTGTCAGTAACAGTGACCGTTTTGAAACATGCTTGTTTGATATACATTTCAGCAATACATTTTCCTTATTAAAACATTTACAATTTGAATCATTAAAAAAAAAAAAAGATGCTGTGGTGTAATCAGGAACATGTCTTATTCCAATGAGAGGAATTACAACTGTAGGATTTACCTGAATCTCTAATTCAGAGATCTGCTGCTGGAGTTCAGCCATGGCAGCAATGTTATCAGCCTCTCTTAATCTCACGGCCATCACCTCCTCTTTATTCTGATAGAGACACAGACAGCATGAGAGAGAAGGAGGGGGATTATCTTTCTGCTACAGGAGCTGAAAACAGAACCCACTAGTTCCTCTTCACGCAACTGGATTTGCTGATTGCGACCATGGATAAGATCGCTAACACAAATGATGAAATAGCATGATTTTTGCAAAATGTGCAGATACACTGTTCTGATGATAGACTTCAAGGGTTGCAAAAAAAAAAAATAATAAAAATAAAATAAAATTTTACAAGATTCAAAATGTTAAGCTTGCTTTAAAAAAATAAAAAATAAACACACATTGTAAGCTTTCCACAGTGGGTGTGAAGCATCAAAGCTCAAGGCTCCTCACCTTACACTCAATCTCTGCCTGCTTGCGTTTGGATTCCTGCAGCTCTGAGTGCAGCATTTTATTCTGTGAGCTCAAAATCTGCAAACGATCGTGCAAACTGCGTGACTCTTGCTCAGCTCGCCGCAGTTGGTTGTTATGGATTTGGTTCTGCAGGTAAACAAAACAAAAAGAATGACATTTTAAATTGCTTTCACTGTCCAGTCGTATTTTATGAAGATGGGAAAGCTAAAAAAGGGGAACTAAAAGGAAAGAAGAATTCGAGATGGTGCTTTGATGCAGGTCAGTAGTTCAACCATAAACCCCCTGAACCATGATGAAGTAAGTGCTCAGGGTCAGTGCACTACTGCATGATGATAAACCCCTCGATCTGCTAATTCAAATTTGTTTCATGTTCATAGCAAATGTATTGCTATAAAGCATTCTGACTGAGTCCCTTTAGTCCTGACATGTCTAACCACGTTAACGTTATGCACAGCTATCTGGACTGGCAAGCAGGTATCACTGCCTATACATAGCCAGTGACAGGAAAAGGTGACTCATCACTTACAGAGTCATGACAACATGGCATTTATTAGATCGATGCACAAACAGGAACATTATAACCAAACTGGATAGAAATCTGAAACCTACTACAGCTAGGATCAGTCAAGACTTTTTTTATTTGACTTAATATATGGTCAGGTATTAAATATTCGAAAAATATTATTTCAGGGATAAACCATAGCCATGTTGATCTTTTTTCATACATCAAAACAATTTCGGAACCATCTGTAAAATCAGAATCTCTTCTTGTATCAGGTTCTCATTATGTTATGTCTCTCTGCATTTAAGAAACAATGGAAACCTCAAAATCACTTACAAGAGCTGCATTTTTTTTTTTTTAAAGGCTTTCAGGAAAATGATTACGGATATAAAGCGAATGCAAACTAGAAATCGCTAGAAATGTTTCAGGATGAGATAGGCTTAAGACAAAATCTCCTTAATTCTAGTTCCTATATACTGTTATTCACGTTTTTGAAAGTTAAGCAATACAATGAAAAGCAATTCCAGTGAGAACCTCCAAAACATAAGGACTAACTGAGCAGACTTATGGATTCAGTTATTTACTTCATTAATACTTCTGAGAGAAGAATTTATGCCAATACTAATACATTTTACATAGACTTGTATGTATAGAAGGAACCCTTAGACATCAATCTTAGACTTTATAAATTAATTATAGACCAGTTCTTAAAGCAAATATCAAAATTTTGACCTATAGCATCTTAAAGGTTAAAAATGGGTTACGATGATAAACATTTGATAAACTTGGCATGAGTCGCCCTCTAGTGGCCATGTGTTTAAACATCTAAGACCTGCTTCTGGTAAAAAAAAAAAATCGGATCCCAACAAAGATATTTACAGTGCAGTGGGGGAAACCATATACTTTAGTAAAAGTGGAGATGCTGTAGGTAAAATATTACTCCAGTAAACATGCTTCCTTTAAAACTTGAGTAAAAGAAAAGTATTTGCCTTCAAATGTACTTCAATATTCAAAATATTAGGATTTATTATGACTATAACTATGACCTATTATCATTTTTGTCACAAGACTTTTGCTTAATCGACTCAGTTTATGTGAAAAGACTTACTCTTAGCACACCAGTCTATTAATAGAATGATAATAATCATTTAAACACTGATATCGAATAAATGATCATGAACCCAAATACCTTCTTTTCAACTACTTAATAATTTTTTTTTTTAAAAGAACCGCACAATTAAGGCCACGGGTGTTGTGGCAAGTTAGAGTCAGAAGTTTCTTTCATCATTTTTGCCTCTGAAAATGTTCAAAATTAACTGAAATTAAACTGTATGTAATACTTAGTAGATAAAATATTTTTAGAACCGCAATTGCAGCTTTTATCCACACAGATATTAAAAAGGAACGACCGCAAAATGCATTTGGGTAAAAAGTAAGTTATATGACTGAAATGTAGAAGTTTAAGTCTCCACAAAAGGGAATATTTCAGTAAAGTACAGATACACAAAAAAGCTACTTAAAGTACAGTAATTACATTTACTTTGTTACCGTCCACCACTGTTACTGTATGCCTTATTACACAAAACTTAATTCAGAGGCTTTGATCATTAGTTGCCAAATATTTTCAGGTATTCTATAAAGCAAAATGTCATCGGATGGTCATTTCACTACACTACAATTTGCTTGCCTGCCTACTCTACACACTGCACTCAAGTCACTTCACATGACAGAAGCTATAATTCCCAGGTCTTTACTTACACTATACTAAAGTACCACTGCTCAGAACTATAAACCAATTTGACCTCATTACTACTCTTCTGCGATACTTTTATTTGTTTATTTGTACATTCTTTGCTAATGTGAATAATTTTCCTACGGAGAAACTATGCTACATTTCTAAAATTATATCTTAGAGGGATGATAGGAAACCCAATGCTTGATTTTAAGATACTTCAGTCAACAATTACTCAAAAAGTGAGAGAGAAAGAGTGAGAAAATGAGAGAGAGAGAGAGAGAGAGAGAGAGAGAGAGAGAGAGAGAGAGAGAGAGAGACAGCAAGAGACCTGTGTCTCTAGTTCCAGTAGTCTCTGCCTGGTTTCACGGAGCTCAGCTTGGGCTTCTGCCTCTCGAAGTCTCGCGCTCATCAGTTCATCCTGAAGTTCGTTCGTTGAGTTTTTCCGTGGACTGTCCTTCCAGCGGCCAGCTGTACGTGCCAGGTGCCTCTGCAGAACAAAACACGGGATTTCTTCAAATCAATCAATTTCCACTAATATATGTTTTTGAATTCACACGTCAGTGCGGTGGAAAATAGATTGCAGTGCCTGAAACCTCACAGAATTATGATTCACAGTTTCTGACTTGAAAATGCTTTAAATGAACGAATGGAAACATAACAGCATACATTTTCCTCAGTGTGAGCGCACATAGTGTGTATACCTGCCAATGCTCCTCCAGATCTCTGATTTGCTGTCTCAGCTCTTTGAGGCCAGTCAGAGCTTCGGCCTCCCTTATCCTTACAGCTATCAGCTCCTCCTGAAGGCGCACCACGTTACTCTCGTCCGGCAGTGCAGTGTTCCTCTGTAACACATCAATACGAGTGAATAAATAAAAATCTAACAAAAATATAAACATGATCTGATCAGCTAAGCTGGCATAAGAGCAGTGAACTATTTCCATCGTTTAGGAAACAAACCTACCTTCTCTATGTCAAGGATTTTGTCCTGCATCTCTTTGAGGGCACACTGAGACTCTGCCTCTTTGAGTCGAGCCTGGACCAGCTCTCTCTCCAACTGCAGGATGGAATCCTCAGAGTAGCGAGGGTTCCCCTTCTAGAGGCACAGAGACGGAGAACCCAAGGTTATGTGAGCGTGTTTCACTCTTTCACTTACACACAATTGCAAAATAATAGAACAGGAACCATCTCATCCACATCCACTGCCGCAGTCAGCTGCGGGAAAACCATCACCCAGGAGTCTAAATCCATGTAATCTCAACTGCAGAAAAGAGCCGTCATTTTTTACCCATTCCAAAGTCATGAATACTAAATAAGCTCAAAAACGGTGTGTCGGAAAACAGCAGCATACGACTGTGATGGGTAAATAAGTGATGAGATATAAATTTAACACACAAGGTTTAGATTATCCCGACACCTCACGTGTTATCTGTCAGCTCATACATATTCACGAGGCTGTTTAGCATCACCAAGTATGCTAATGAGCTGAGCTGCTATGCACAAATAATCTCCCCTAACCACTACAACTGGCAATTTCAGAATGAGTCACTTGGTAAGGCATCAATGACTCTCTCAATAACATGCTACCGCAATGCCTGCCCCATAGTGTCCACTGAGCAGCAGGCTCAGATGCAGTCCTCCCATCCAGGAGGGGGTGCAGTCTGTGCATGGTCCTTACCACAGGCTGCTGCTGTTGGAGCTGTCTGATGAGGCCTTGGGCCTGCTCAAGCTGCGCACAGGCCTCCTCGCACTGCTGTTTCACCGTGGCCAGCTCCCGCTTGACCAGGTAATTCTCCTCTGCCTCCTGGGCTCGCGTCACCTGACCCTGACGCAAGCGTTCAGGGACAACAGACGGACGAGGTGAACCAAGTTGGGAGCGATGGGGAAATTATTAAATTGCATGGTAGAAATATTAAAGCTGGATGTCGAATTCAAAGGTATCAACATGCTGTTAGCGTCTTTTACATTGGTGATTTATCCTGAATGGATCTCATTAAATTATTTATACACAAATGTTAGACACATGTATGGCCATATGTTTCTCTAGGAAGCGACTTTATATCTATAATAAAATTTAGGTTTACACCAAACGGACAGTTTTTTTCTGAATTATCAATATCAGGTATAATTTAATTAATCTAATTGAAGCTTGTAATTTCAAACATGCAAAGCCAAAAGAGCTATAAAAGAGAAGGTATGTTTAAGGATCTGCTTGATTTATCTTTCCCTTTACTTGGACTCGGTCAATTGATTCGGGATGTTGAAGCGTCATGCGATCGTTTCATTCGTGTCTATTGTTTTAGCTCATGCAGATTTCTACGACTGACTCAAACATTCACATCCCACCGGCTGTCCAAGTAAGTGGAAATGGCTTCAAAATATTAAGGCTCAAAACGTGCTTTCCTTAAAAAAAAATGTAATAAATAAATTGAAAAGAACGAAGAAAAGAGTGGCAGTAGTGAGGAATGTAGATTATACCTGGATCAATCTATCTGCCAAGGAAGCACTTTCCTACAAAGAGAAAATCCATAAAGAAAGGCAGAAAGAGAGAAAGACCAAAGGATATTTCATGTAAGAAAAACAACAAAAGTGATATTTTCCACACAGAACACTGTTCTTTTTCCACCCTGGTTGTAAGGTTGTAGCAGATTTAACAGTTTCTACTATAATACACACACACACACACACACACACACACACACACACACACACACACACACACACACACACACAATATTGCCAAAAGTATTGGGTCAATTGACCTTTTACTGCTATATGTGCTTCTTTTTCAAACTGTTACCACAAACCTGGAGGCACTCAATTGTACAGGACGTCTTAAGATGCGCTGTAATAAAATGTTGCATTCACTTGAACTTGGCAATGCCCCTGTGCACAAAGCGAGCTCCATGAAGATCTGGTTTACATGCTTTGGATAGGAAGATCTTGAGTGGCCTGCTATAGAGCTTTGATCTCATCGCTACTGAACACCTTAAGGATGAAGGTGAATGCTGACTGCACCTCAGGTCTTCTCACCCTTTACTAAAACCTTTGAGGTTGATGAACACAAATGTCCATAAGCACACTCCAAAATCAGGTGGAACATCTTCCCAGAAGAGTGGAGGGAAATATAGAAGCAAATTACGACTAAATGTGGAATGCGATGCTTAAAAAGCAAATACCATACTTTTGACCAGGTGACCCAATACATTTGGCAATATAGTGTATATATACAGCTCTGGAAAAAAAAAAAGAAGAAAAAAAAAAAAAGAGACCACTGCGTCAGGCGTTTTGGCATGCTCTCCACCGTTTTTTCACATTGCTGTTGGGTAACTTAATACCACTCTTTCTGCAAAAAAGCAAATTGCTCAGCTTTGCCTGATGGTTTGTGACCATCCATCTTCCTCTTGATGACATTCCAGAGGTTTTTAATAGGGTTCAAATCTGGAGACTGGGCTGGCCATGACAGGGTCTTGATCTGGTGATCCTCCATCCAGACCCTGATTGATCTGGCTGTTTGGCATGGTGCATTATCCTCATGGAAAATCCAATCCTCTAAATTAGGGAACATTGTCTCAGCAGAAGGAAGCAAATGTTCTTCTAGAACAACCCTGTACTTGGCTTGATTCATGCGCCATTAACAAAGACAAATCTGTCCAAATCCAGCCTTGCTGAAGATCATCACTGGCCCCTCCTCCATATACTACAGTTGGTGCAGGACACTGTGAGTTGTAGGCCTCTCCAAGTCTCCATCTAAACAAAACACGACCGGGTGTCGGGCAAAGCTGAAAATTGGACTCATCAGAAAAGATTCTCACTCCAGTCCGCTACAGTCCAATTCCTGAGGTCTTTTGCACACTTTAGCCAGGCTCTTCTTTGCTTTTCACTGATGAAGGGCTTTTTTCTGGCTTTGTAAGACTTCAGCCCTGCGTGTTGACGCCCGTTTCTAACCCTTCTTGTCGTGCATTTCACCCCAGTCTCAGTTTGCCACTGTTGTTGAAGGTCACTTGAGGTCAGCCTACGATTCTTGATTGACATTCGAATAAGTTTATGGTCATCTCGTTTGTTACTGACCTTTTTTTTCTTCTTCTTCACACAAAACCTCTCTTTTCACTGTTTTTGGCATGTTCAATGGTTCTATCTTTCCAATTACCCTTGAAAGACTTCTAGCACTTTTTACCATCCAATCGGTCACACTGCAAAAGGAGTGGTGTGCTTGTGTAGAAATTAAACAAAGACTGGCATAAAATGATTGGTATACTTAGAGAGATGCTGATTTAGGAGTAAATTGCAGTGGTCTCATTTGTTTCGAAGCGCTGTATGTATGTATGTATGTATGTATCTATATCTATAAATATATGGGAGCCCAATCAACCTGAGAATTACAGGGTAGAAAAACAACAGCATAGATGCAGCAATATGGGTGTGAAAGCATGATAGAATTGACAAACTATGACGCTACAGCATCCTCAAGTGTGAGGCTGAAAAACAGTGCAAGCAGGAAAGAAGCAGCAAGAAGCAGTGAATACTAGTGAGTGCCATGCTCTTTTATGAACGCTTCATCTAGGCGAGTAGTTAAAAATACGGGGACTCGTTCATCGTTTTGGTCAGTACACAGTTAAGTGTCTCATGCAGGATGCTTTCAGAGGAAGGGGAGTTGATGCATTTTCTTCTTTACTCATAGACCAACATGAACATTTCGTAGCCACTTTTCAACCATGCATGGCCAAATGGACGTGTGTCAAGCAGCTAATGACCCAGCATGCAACGGTGTGAGTACATGCTGCATTCACGAACCATCTCATAGACTAATTTACACACAACCCGCCGGGGTTCCTGTGCAGCCGTACAGTTAGTGATAGACAGAGAAGTCTTACCTGTTTCACAGAACACAATTACCACATATCAAAAGCCCCATACAGCAAACCTCTTATTGTTATAGAACATTAGCTTGTCTGAACTGATGACCCTAGGTCAGTCAGTAGCTATGGTTATTTGCAGATACACAGCCAAGTTAGTAGGTGTGAGCTCATGGGATGGTCAGAATGACTCATCAGTGAGAGATGAGGTCATATGAGACTCGATCATAAACATGATGATCGCAGATGTAATCGAGAGATCTGATAGACAGTGAATGGATCGACACTTTTTATTAAATGACCAATGGACACTCACTTTTTCCAGAGTGTCTATCCTCTGTTTCAGCAGCCTGTTCTCTGTTCGAAGTCTCTGCAAAAAAGAAAACAAAGATGTGAATACAACCATAGTCTGATACTCGCTCTGGATAAGGGCGTCTGCTAAATGCCGCAAATGTCTGCTAAATGCTGATACTGATGAATCTGGAGTATATAATATAGCAGGCAATAGTTTTGTTTGGGCTTAAGGGGGGACGACGACACACCATTACTGAATCATTTCGACTGCCATTTTTAAGCATGGACTGTTTCAAGGAAATTAAAAAGCAGACGTCTATTACACATTTCTAGTCCCATAGTTTTTGACCCGGCACCACGAATGATCTAGTGTATGTAGATCTTACACCAGTGGTGTCCAACCAAGCAAGTACCTGGTTGTCATATGACCCCCTTCACCACACCCACATCAACCCTTTGTGAAAAAGATTGGACACCTCTGCCTAAGGTTTTAACAGTAGGCTGAGAAATTTAGCATTTTCACCCCTGTGTCATTCATTTGAAAAGTGAAAAGAAAAAAATCTATCACCAATTATATATAAACATTCTATAGTTATTTACCGGTACACTTTCTTTTCAGAAAGTCTTATTATCTTTGACCTTTACATTGTTTTTTATTTTTTTATTTGTGGAAACCATGAACCATAGTTATACTTGAACTTATAAAAAATACATTTAAAAAAGCATTAGTTTTTAAAAAACATGTCATTATTGATCAGAATCAAGTAAAAAAAATAAAAAAAAAACAATTCTGTTTCTCTCATAACAATGCTGTGGCCTCACCTTTATCTCCACTTGTTCCTCCATTTCCTTGGTTTTTATAGTAGTGTACTCCTTCTCTAACCTACAAACATAGAAAAACAGTCACAAATGAAATCCACACAACTACTTTTTTTTTTAAAACTCTGATTTCGGTTGAGTTCACAGAAAGCACACTTACTTTTTCATCTTCTTGGCGTTGTACTTGACTTGATAGGCGACTTGGATTACTTTGTCTGGTCCACTGTCCAACTGATGAGGGATTACTCTTTGAAAGTACTAGAGAAGCACAAAAGTGTGCAGTTTTTAGCTTCACATAAAAAGCTTCTGATTTAGAGTTTTTAAGCTTAAGGTATATGATATTTGGGGTGTCAGATTATATGGCATTAGTGAAAACAGTTTTAGCACATGCATCACACGTTATAATATTGATACAAAATTATGACTTTTTAGTAATGTATTATAATAGTGTATTATTAGATCATTTATATATATGTTTATATGTATCAATACGTAAAGTACGTATTGAACGTGTGCAAATCTGTTTCTGCCAGGTAAAGGTTTTATAAATCTATTACATTTACTTGACAAGGTTTATCAAAATTATATTAAAATGAAAAAAAAAAAAAAAGGGTTCCTAAAGTGATTGGGTAACCATGCCAATGTTTCATGTTAGACGCTAATTTGCATGTTTGCACTTCTGATTCCAAAAGGTCCATTAAGGTCAGTTTCACTTTGACACTGACGAGATTTTATACCGATATTATTAAAAAACAAACAAAAATGATCACACGTAAGTGATACTAAATCACTCAAGTCCACTTTTTAGTGCACAAGTTATCTCCTTACACATTGAAACACATCATTGGGATTTTAGCAGTGTAATGGAGCCTAAATGTACAAAAAACAAAACAAAAAAACAAACAAAAAAAAAATCACAGAAATGCATCAAACCTGTAACATGCCCTCCATGTCTAACTGGATGAGTTCTGCTTGATTCATCTGAAGGATGGCCAAGCCGACCCGGAACACTATCTCCAAACCCTAACGTTACAGGAAGAGAGGAAAATCTTTATTAAAATATCTGCAATAATCCTTTTTATCCAAAAGGGGGCACCATTGGCTACTATTTTAACATTTCATTTTAGCTTGCAGTATAAGGCATAAGTACAACCCGAGGAAAGAAAGAAAAACAGCACACATGAAAGCCGGTGTTGAAGCATATAAATAAAACACACACACACACACACACACACACACACACACATATATATATATATTAATCTGCAAATCAAGCCTGCACCCTGTATACAGGTTTTCTCACCTCACACACAAATATGTCGAAGATTCTTGTAGCAGCAGGAAGAGGAAAGGAGGTGAGAAAGATGGTAAGGAACCACGATGAGGCGTACATGGAGGTGTGGAAACTCTGGGCCTGGAAATGAATGTGCAGCTCAGGCAGTTGCTCCTGAAAGAGAGAGACAGAAGAAAAAGATGAAAGTCAGTGTAGAAAATCAGAATATTAATTAATTATTCCCTCTCTCTTAAGGAAATGCTCATACGTAACTATAGAAAACTAGGAAGGAAATCGACTTAGCATCATTTAAACAACATCTATGACTTTTTCTTAAATTGTGACACAAAGGTAAAATTGTCACAATGCTTGTAAGATTGATTGAGGGAGCTGGTGATCAGATTGAGCTCTGCCCTACCTTTGAGACTCTTGATTTTGAACCACTGCATAATATGTGAAGAAAGATGCTTAGGTTTTCCATTCTGTTAAAAGGTAAAGCTTTGCCCCAATCTACAGTCTAAAGCATAGTCAAACATTTTTTTTTTATTACACTGTATATGGCTCTATCGAACTCATCCTCAATCTTGTCCAGTTTCCCATTCCCTGCTGACGAATCCATGCGGGTGAGGGGATGCTACACTATAACGCTACCAACACATCTAGACTATAACTGTCTATTGAACAAATTCTTATATCTAAGCAGCTTCTCCGGAGTTGGCGTGTCAAATTATTGCTGTCCATAAATGCTTGCTGTGTTTTCTCTCACACCTCCAGGCCCCATGAGGGTTGTGCCATATTCGATTCACGATTTAATGATGGATTTAATGGTAGAACAGGTAAAGGGGGCGACTACTTATGCATATTATTATAAATTTACATTGAACAACAGTTTTGGCTTGACGTTCAGATTCTTGGTGCATTAATCCCTTTAATACTCCTGTAACATCCTGCAATCCTGACTATTAGAACAAGACATGGATGATAACATGGGATGCTTTTTGAACATACCTGAATCATACATTCAAACTGGTACATGCAGAGACCCAATTCCGCCATGCTGGGTTTGAACAGTTCCCTCAGACGGTATTCCTGCATGAGCTTCACAAAAACACAGAATGCCTCCTCTTCTGGCATCTAAGAAAATAAACAAATGACGAGCACACCGATTAGCACAGTTTAGTCCAGACATAAAAAATTTTCGATGTAATTTTTAGTTAATTATATAGTTACATAGTTGTGGTCACCTGCATGAGCAGCAAGCCGACAATAAATGCGCTCCCCTGGCAGTATCCTACTTCCCTGTCCACCAGTGAGTAGGCCTGAAACAACAGGAAGTGAGCCTAAATGAGGGTCTAAGTCACAAAGCAGTTCACAAATAACAGCTTTAAATGAGACCGTATCTGACTCAAGGACTTTAAAAGAGTAAAGACCACAGAGTCAATTGTATCACAATTCGATCTGCACAATCGCCTAAACTGATCAGTTAATTTTATACACAAAACGTGCATGCTGTTAAAATAAATAAAATAAAAAAATAAAATAAAATATTCAAAACATAACAGAAAACTGTGGTAAATTAATTGAGGTAAAAAAAAAAAAAAAAAATAAAAAGAATATATATTTTTTAATGTGAGTGAAATATTAATGTTGAGAAATTAAAAAACCTCAATTATTTATTTTAAATGTATTTACACATTTTGTGAACCTCCATCATTTCGTGAAGCAAAATGAAAAATTTCGCACACGAAGTCCACAAGAAATCAGCATTACTGAAACTATGGTGATTTTTGCAGCTGGGTCTGGCATAAAAACATTTACACACTATACTCTCATATCCATCCACCTCTCTTTGGTGCCTTAGTGCACCATATCTTAGTTTAACCACAGATTTATTTCACAACCGATGTGAGATGATTCGAGAACTGAAAGTGAGTTTATCCTGAATCAGCTGGAATCGAGGGGAAATTAGTCAGGAACTAAGCAAGACACTGTCAGCAAACCAGCAGAGCTTCAGTCGACAAGACAAAGAAAAGATGATGACTGTAGGAATTGTTTGTTCTGCAAGAAAAGTGATTGTCTGAGCTTGCTAACGAGCAGCATTAGCTCTAATAAGGACTGTTTAGCTAAATATGTCAAGGACCGTCCAGCTTTTTCTTTTAGTTTTTTTGCAGGAATTGGGTTATTGTTAAGAAACTGGTTTTAAGAAAGCAGTGGTCATGCTGAGGTCACATGGGTTTCACTCCAAACAGTTACAATGACTTTACATATTACTGATGACTAGTCCGTGCATTGACAGCAAACTCATTTGAATGTTATTATTTAGTTCATTTAGTTGTACTAATCGACTTCTGCTGCCAGGAAGCATCTGGTAGTAAAGCAGTGAAGCATTATCTTGATCGGTGAATCAAAAAGCAGTAGAGTTAAAGAGAGCGTACCTTCATGACGTTAAAGAGCACCTCCTGACCAAGGCTGTCCTTCTCCTTAAAGAACTCGTGCTCGGGGTATGTGCGGGCGATGTCTCTGCGAATCAGCTTCTCGCACGGTGACGTCATCTTCAGCAGTTCCGAGTACTGGTCCTTTATGGGCAAATTCTGGGCACTACAGAGAAGCTGCCAGACTATCGCCCGGAAGTGATGCGGGATGCCCTTCCTGACCAGTTCCTGTACAGAAGTATAGAGCAAAGACACCTGAGACACTATGGCTATAACTAGTAAAGCCTTCCAGACAACATGGAATTTTTCGTAAATGAGAAATAGACTACCAATGAGTGAAAAGAACAGTGGGTTGCTTTTACCTACTGGTGCACATTATTAATTTTTCACAGTGGATTTAAAAGTAATTCGCTAGTCAAGCAAAAGATGTTGCAGTTTATCGATTTAAATATATCTAAATGCGAAATAAAACCTGATGCTTGAAGAATCATCTTTAACCTTATGAAGGTCTTGGGTGATTTTAATGGTAATGCATTAACAGCATGTAACAGGTTGTACAGTTAGCATTTCCGTGAGAACACTGTTAATCACAATTAACTACTATCTTATGTTTGTAATTACTGTGTGCTTTTGGACGTATCGTGATCACATTTGGTTTATTGAGTGCTGCGAAATTAATGTATGACGTACAACAATTTCCATTAAAAAAAAAGCATGCTTGTGAGGAAAAAAACAGGACAAATGAAACCGTGGCAACCAGCAGTAAACTCGAGTCAGTTTGGAAAAGTGATTGAGGTGATGCAAGGCAAAAAAATTAAATAAATATTTATTCATTTTAAAAGTCTCCCAGTACAAATGCATGTTTTCCACTCATTAATAATAATTGAACAAGAGCTTGTGCATACTGCTGTTTGAAACGAGCACTGGGTCTGTTTCATGATAATGCATTTCCAGGGTGCTAAATATAGCCTGGTCCGAGATTCTCAGCAGAGGCCCAGAGTTTTCCTGCACAACACTGCTGACACGACTTACTCAAGTGACGAAGAGAACACGGAATCAGGCTGAGAAGATCTACAACCTAAGAATCCAGTAAGGGGTTGAAAATGGAGTACACATACACACACAGACAGACAGGCAGACACACACACACACACCAAAAAAACTAATATACACACAGACAGTAACATAATCAGACAGACAGATAAACAGAAAGATACACACATACAGTCACAGACACAAGTTGCTCAGACACTGATATGCACACTCAACCAGAGGACAGACAGAACACTAGAAAAGGCCTACAAACACAAGCATGCACACACACACCCACACCCATATATATTTTATATATATTTTATAAATAAAAATATACACACACACACACACACACACACACATACACACCTCTCTGACTTGTCATGTTTTGACATTTGACTTGTCAGGCCGAGATGAATTGTTCCCCATTATGTGCTGAAACCCCACACCCACACACTGCCCATGAATCTAATCTATAGCCAAGCATACATACTTTACCCCATATGGCTCAATGTTAGCCTGTCACAGAGGAACAACAGCAGGGGAAATGCAACAGTGTAAAATGTGACAGCACCCCCTAATGATTACTGACGAATGGTGTTGCTGCAGGTGCAAAAATACAACAACCTCCCTATTCTACTCTCCAGCCACCTTAGAAATGAATAGTCAGGGGCAAAAGACCTGCAGTGCAGCCTGTACACTCGTGTCAAGAGTCATGGACCACTTATATATGCCACTGTGTGTCTAATTGCTTACTCTGAATTGTGGATCCAATTAACTAACTTAGCTACATCTTTTTGTCTTTGGAAAAAAGACAAAATATATATATATATATATATATATATATATATATATCTATCTCGACATAACCGATAAAAAAAAATGCTTAGAGAAAGCGAGAATTTGGCGGTTCCACTTCAAAAACGTCGACTTAATAGGGTTGTCGAGTTAACCAAGGTCGAGATAAGTGGGTTCCACTGTGTATGTGTATATATATATATATATATATATATATATATATATATATATATATATATATATATATATATACACACACACACACACACACACACACACACACACACACACAAAATATATAAAAATATTCAATTGGAAGCAAAGTTTGAATGCATTAGCTGCATTATAATTTTAACAGCAAATATAAGGACACATGTATGTGTACATTATTTATTTATATATAACATATATACATGTATATGTGTGTATATATGTGTGTGTGTGTGTGTTATATATTTTATTATTTTTTTTTTTTTTTACATGCTTTTACATGCACAGTAGCACAGTTGCTACTACTTGCACTTATGGTAGCTGTTAAACTGCATTTCATTGCTGTGTTTCATTGGTAATGTTCTATCTATCCATTCATCCATCAATCATAATGAATCAGAATTATTCTGTAAACAAAACAAGAAAAAAAATATTCTAATTCAAATGTGTACACTGGTTCCATATAAGGAAAATATGGATTATATTATAATAAGACTGCACCCTCAGCAGAATGTGTCCAAACTCGATTGTCACGCAGCATTGTAATTTTCCACTGTACTATTAAACCACCCTTATGTAAATTGGATTATTCATACTACACTCCTTTCTTCTTGTCAGCACCAACATTCTCACTCGATCTTATAATGTAAATGGATCGCATTAATACTACACAAACTGATCATATTTACTCTGCGTGATAGAAACAAGTAACTAAAACTTGTAGAAATGGCATTTATTAAAAACAATTAAGTCCTGTTTTCATGAGAATCTTAATATTTGTTTTAAATTATATGATATGTTCTCTCCCTTTTTTCCAGTGCATCCTGGGATGATGAGGGAGAAGCTACCCTAACCAGTCCATTCAAGAGCATTTACTTTGAAAGCACCTAGTAACACTTTATGATCAATTTGTGATGTATTGATTTGCATTGACAGTGTATTTAAATACAGTGATATGCAGAAATGAATGCAAGTTTCCATCATGCAGCTGAATGACTATTAAATAAGGTAAATAAGTGAGTAAATAAATGACCTGGATTGACACTTGGCATGGTCACCGCGCTGGTATTTGCATCTTCTGCTGCGAGTTTGAAAGTGCTGAACCGAGGCAGTGATGACAAAAATATTTGCAAATGTCGTTAATTGTGTCTGTGTATAGCAGCTGTGCATGTGCTCCTATGATATCACTGGTCATGTCAGTCTGCCAGCTTACTGTCTGAGTAAGAAATATTAAGGGTGTGGAAGTATGTTCATGCAAATACTGTATTTGGAAAGGGAATATGAGAAGGATCCGAGTGTAATGCTCGGACAGAAAAGTTAAAGCTCCACCATTAACAGGAAAATATACATTTAAATATCCCGAGTTTATGCAAAAAGTTATAATAAAAATTTTACAATCTACCTCATGAACACTTAAACGCTCTGCCAATTGTGCAATAAAATAAAACATCCGTGCAATACAACTTTTACTAATCTGAATCTCTACTGTTAATGTGCAATAAAACGTACTTCTTTATTTAATTGCTTTTTTATTTTTTTGTTTTACTTAAAAAAAAAAAATGTGCAACTGGAAGCTTCTATTACCAAAACAAATTCCTCATAATTGCAAACATACTTGGCAATAAAGCTTTTTCTGATTCTGATCCTAAAGACAAAACTATACTTTATTAAGCCAAAGACATAATCTAAGTTTTGAGGTGAGGGAAGAAAACATTTTGTCGATGTATGACGAGTTTCTTTTGTGATTTTACCTTCAGCTGTTTCTCTTTTTTCTTGCGCACATCCTCCCACTCGTTGACGATACGCCCCCATAAGATCCACGAGTCCTCCTCCAGGTGCGAGAGGTTGGAAGAGGCCGAGGAGCTGGACACCAGTGAGGAGCCGCTGTTTCTCCGAGAGCCGTTCACCGAGCGCAGCGATTTACTGTCCGTCTCCAACAACCTGCGGAACAAAGTAACACCAAAAAAGGACAACATTAGGCCTATGTGGAAAAGTGCTATCATGGATCTTGGCCGTTTCTGAGGTATTGTTATCTCAACATGAGTAGAGGGACAGAAACGACAAACAGATTGAGAAAGGTATAACCATAGTGAAGCCCTACAAGTCCATTTGCTTCGATTTCGTAGAATGAAGTCTGCTTTTCCTAGCAGGATATTTTAACTGGCAGTACTTTCTCCTAAAAACACAAATCATAAATACATTTTTGCTCAAGTCTACTGAAACACTTTGCACTGACTACACCAAAGAAGTTTTTTTTTTTTATAAACAGGATGACTATTTTGACCTTTTGATTAAAAAAAAAAAAAAGTAGCTATAAACACCATGAGCTGATAAGATTAAAGTTCGTTCAAAGTGCATTTACTCATATATGCATTTGACATAAATGCATTTGAAAAACCTGCTCTATTATATATGAGATGCATCTTTGTAATATCTGTTTAACTATTCTTTGCAGGAAAAAAAAAGGTTGATTAAATACACATCTATATTTTTGGGCGGTGGAAAAAGAAAAGAGCAGCCCAGGCATCCGGGATAAGAACTGATCATAGCTGCCAGGCAGACAAGCACCAGAAACAACCATATACTAACCTGAAAGCTTTATTTTTTAGCTGTAATACAAAAGTACATACATATACAGAGTATTACAACAGTTTTTCTATACACAAAAAGGAGAAACAAGAGAAGGAATGAAGAAAAAATATATATATTTTAAATAAATATGGCTCATACTGTGGTCAGAGCATATACCATAACACTGTCATGCTGGAACATTTTAGAGTTCCAGTTAAGGGACATTGTAATGATATATATTAGATACAGGCATATAGTATATACAGTATACAGGCAACCTAGACAATTGTGGGTTTATGTAGTGCATATGTCTGCATGATAATATCTGCCACGTCATTCAGACAGCCTATTTAGGTAAAAGCAGGTAGATCTTAACCATGAATGTTGATAAAACATACCAGACTCCAGCAACATGACACGGCTGGGGTGCGAGACTGATACGTAAACAAGATGAATGTGTTTTACAAAAACCGACGTGAAATATCTGAAGCTCAAATTGTAGATTGATTATCAGAAGATAAGCCAGCACCTCTGTTTAAAGGGCCACAATGACAGGCAGCAGGTTGACCTTACAGACACGCAGGCTAATAGCGTGCAGCTGGATTAGCTCACACACACACACACACACACACACACACACACACACACACACACACACACACACACACACACAGACAGTTCATAGAGCATGCACACTCACATTCACAAAAGCCATGGAAATCTGATCTCGGAAAAAACAGTGGGGGCCGGCACTCCCGAGCTGTGAATCCAGTTACAGATTCGATGAGAGCCACTGAGGGCGACAGAGCTTAAGGTACAGTTGCATGCTGGGAGTACTGCATACATCTGTACAGCTCTGCTGCATATTGCACTATAATAACTGCCATGTGATGTCCACATTAAAATATTAATTATATTATTCAATCACAAAAGCAACACTGGACAAATTAAATAGGTACAATACATTTTTCATTACAGACTTCTAGTTATTATTTAGGTTATTATAGCCTACAGTAGAAAATATCCATGTGTCTGTATCCACTTCAACAACAAATGAACCCTAAAAGAACAATCTTTTAGAGATGCTTCTGAGCTCTGTTCAGTTCCACAAAAGCTTGTAATATGGTACAGTCCACTTTCTCACATTTACCCGATCGGCTTCTATTCTATAAATCCCTTTTTGCTCAGCCAAATACTTTAAATTATCATTACAACTTTATATCTGAAATGCAAACTAGAATGAGACCCTGCTTCATAGCCTGATAGCATCCAATACAAGAATAAAACATTAAATATGAAATCCACTGCAGGTTTCACTTATTTATACCAGTTAGAACACGGATACGCTCTGGGATCTGCTTCTACTTTGATTAAAAATCATATCCATGAAAACGAGCATTTCAGTTCGTCTCATCGAGTCCAGAGTGCACTAAACGTGACCCGTCTCTAATGATTCACCGCTGGTTAAACAAAGTACAGCCCGGGTTTTAACTCTGGGCAAAGCCGAGTAACTAAAGATCTAACACACATATGTTGGTTTTTATCATTAGAAAAAAAAATGATGTGGCCAAGTACAAAAAGAAACAAACCAACCAAGCGAACAGAACTGATGAGAATCGACTGATATTCAGTATTTTGTCTGGCTAATAAAAAAAACAAAAACATGATAATGCAGTGTATGATCCATGTAACCAACACCGCAATCACACTGGAGCTACACAAAAACACAAACAAACCCTTGTACTGCATTGTCGATATCAGTGCAGCTGCTGTCGTGTCTCAGTGCCATTTTGATAACGCGGTCACGTCATCATGGTATAACAGCACTGTGTATTGCGTTGTATTCTATAAAAATTAAAAAAAAAAAAGGACATCATAAATTGAAGACCTTTAGAGAAATATAATTTCACTGTATATTAAAACTAATAAAACCAATCAGTCAGATTATTACATGGGGTATTAAACTTGCATTATTAACAAACTTGTTCAGGTTCTCACCAGGCTATTTAGCTTCCCTTGATTCTGTCGTCGCTTATGATGCCCAGAGTAAATGTCTATCAGTGTCTGTATCTCTCTAAAGCCAACACACAATCTCTCTCGGTCTCTCTCATACACACACTTATCTAAAAGCGAAAGACCTTCAACCTGTGTGCCAGTAGAGCAACTTACTATTCCAGTTGTGTGCGCATGTGTATAAGTGTATGCCTGTGCACCCGATGGCCATTACATACTGTTTGTTTTTCAGGTTTTACCTCTCCTGAGTTAGTGCCCTACTTCTGGGAAAGAGAGAGACAGAGAAAGCGTGCAAACGTGTACTTCCAGCTGTGTGTGTAGGCGCTTTGCTCAGCATATCTAATTTACCATAATCACTGATCCAGTGTTCCATCATCATCTGTGACACAGAACACACTGGGTACATGCTGTTCTCCTTTATAATGTGGAAAGAAGCCCAGAGATACTAAACCCCCCTTATTATTGCTTTAATGAAGATAAAATATAAACAATAAAGATCTAATAAATGGAGTACTACACTTTAAAAGAAAACAGCAAAAAAAAAGGGGGTGTTCAAGAACGACACGTGAATATTTGTTAACCAAACACGTTTACTAGCAAGATGTCAGCGTGTTCACACACCGCAAGGCTCAGGTGCGACGAACTATAACCGCTTCCCATAATGTTCAGAGCATTGCAGGATGGAGCCCCAGTACTCATGTTCCAGTGAAAGATATTTCAGGTTGCTAAGCAGTAAAAAGCTATGACTAACGCATGACTTCCACCTCAGCACTATGAAACCAGCAACGTTGAAGAAAAAGTAGACCACTCTATGACTCATCTGCGGTTCAGGGTTTCCCCACGACACAGTGTACTTCCTAGGGATTTCACGCTGATTTAAAGCTACTGTACAGTGAGAACGAGATCGCTGTTAGAAATAAAAAGACGAAACATAATTACTGAGTCAGGGGACAGTAAAATACTCTATATGATGATGTTCAGGAGCTGTGAAGTTACAATACTATAAATATAATAATAAAAGCCAGGGAGAGAAAGAGAGAAAAGGAGTGTAAACAAGAGGGCGATAAAGAGACTCCACATTTAGAACTGGTGGAATTTGACTGTGGCACTTGTTTTACTACACACCTGAGTGTTTCTTCATATTTTCGAATTTTGGTTTGTAATAAAGTGATTTGATAGGATGGAGATTGACGTGCACAAGACATCAGAACTGACCCGGTGTGATTCCTATGTGCTCTAAACTATATTGTAGTGATTTCGTTTTAGTTTATTTAGTTATATCTTCATATTTTTCTCCTATACCGCCAGCATTCGGCCATTTTTCCTTCAACCACACTGCATCTTTAGCTAGTACGTGCTGTTTACGATGAGCACAGATATACCATGGCAGGTTGGCAAGGCTAATTGATTAGGCATTCACAGGAATCGCTAATCGGCTAAAGGTCAAGCTGATGTTGAGGTTATACTGCTTGTATCAAGTATTCCGTTACACTCACCCTGATTGACGAAGATTTTTTTGTTTAAATCTCCTAACATTTCTGAAAAGAAGCGGACTTCCTCTTACCACCTGAAGTGAATTCGCTTCCTACATAATATGATCTGAAGTGTTATAGTCAAGTTTATTTCTTTAGCGCTTTTCACAACAAACATTGTCTCAAAGCAGCTTTACAGAATTGAACAGTTAAGGTGAGCGATGTGTATTTACCCCTGATGAGCAGCCATTGCGACTGTGGGAAGGAAAAACTCCCTTAGATGTTATGAGAAAAAAACCTTGAGAGGAACCAGACTCAAAACGGGAACCCATCCTCATTTGGGTGACATCAAGATGGGTGTGATTATAGTCTTTAAACAATACAGAACACTGGAGAGTGAGAACATGAGAGTGAGAAATAACATTATATTGCTCTTATACCACAGTGAAATCACAATTCAAATTTTTTGATTTATAACAAAAAACACACCAAGTTTAAAGCCCCTTTGTCTACAAGACTGATTCGTTCTTATCGCTTTATTTATAGACATTCCTTCACTGGTCTGTCTAGTTGATCACATTAATGCAGCTAATAAGACAAAAAGCCTGACAGCTCATCGGGTTACCTACAAGATGGAAAGAGCGAACTCCTCTGTCCTGAAGAGACTCCCATGACTGCTAGAAAGCACCGACACCCAAGACTCCTTTTATAAATATTTTATAAACCCATAGGTATACCCTGTTGAATGCATTGCTATAAATTGTTTATCTATTATATATTTACTTTGATGCATTCTTTCTAAAATTATGTGGAGCTTCTGCCATACAAACCTGTGTGGATGAGCTATTAGGATAAATGTGTGCATGAATATAAAATCGAGCATTCACGTTCTACTTAGAAAAAACGCTGCTACTAAAAATAAATCCACACCCTCAGACGCTTCACTGCATCTTTCTAAAGTCAGGATGGCGTTGATTAGATGTCATGCAGACTCGGGTGTGTTAATTCAAACAGGAAAAGCTGCACGTGGCAGGAAAGGAGTTCAACACCCTCAGCAGCTGTAGTTAATGCCGGATATAAAGGAAAGATTTCCTGAAAACGGTCTTAACCCTGACGTGTGTGCGTTACTGCGAAGACATTGCACTAGAGCTGTATGAAAGCAGTAGGTGGACAGTAGTGAGTTAATCATGGTGTTAGTGGCACATGAAAGGTACCCAGCTGTGCCCAGAGCTGCCCCTGTATAGCTGAGGTCAAAGGGCAGCTGGCCTGAACACCATGCCTGTAGACACAAACAGGGCAAAAATTGAAGTTTAGGAGATCAAAAACCATCGGGGACACAATGAGAAAGAGCAATGCAGACCGGTATCGTTTATGAGATGCTCGGTTTCACTAAGAAAAAGAGAACATTCCCCTCAGCAGAAAGTTTCTCCTCAAATAAACCAATTCTGCATATTTACACACTACAGAGTCGCAGTATACCGGTACTGGAAAAATACTGGTATATATATTATATTTCAAACAGTACAATATCATAATTTTGCTGAATTTGTGTATTACATACGCTGCTGTTCCGAAATTCACATGTAGGTGGCAATGCTTCACAAAATGCTGTGGAACAGTTCAAATACTGAAAAGATAAGTATAACAATTTATGTATGTGCATAAATTGCATTTTTTTTTTATCAAAGCTAAAATGTAATCTATCTTCCAGAAAACATAAGATTTGAATATATTTTTATTGTATTATACTTCAGTTACATTTGAATCTCACGCCCCAGGTTTATCGCAGAATTGCATTTGCCACATAATTAATTTGTTTAGCTAATTTTGTCCGGTCTCTCGCAAATAACACGATAGACCAAAACACTTAGAGGATATTGTTTTTATAGAGGTTTATGTAGAAATAATGAAATTTATAAATAAAAATATAATTATTCATTATAAAATGAAGCTAAACGTTATTACAGTACAGTACTGTATACATAAAATAGCATTTTTGGGTTTTCATGGGTGTTTTTGGAGCGTAACCGACCCGATAAACGGGGGATTACTGTATATTTTATTTCAACATCAAAATGTAACCTCTGTTCACTGTAGATTACATTTTGATACAAATGCATTAAGATATGAATCTATTTTTATTACTATTATTTAAATTAAGTTGTTTTCAATTCACTTATTTTTTGAGGGTGGTTATTTGTCACTTATGGCAGTGGTCCCCAATCTCCTGGCCGCACAGAAAGTATACATAACTTACATTATTTCCGTTTTATTTATTATCTGATTCTGAACGATGTTTTATTTTGGAAAATTACTAGCTTCTCTCCATCACATCTGTCTATGACTCTTGATGCATGTGAATATGCCTCGGTCACATGTCTTACCTCCATCCGCTACCTTCTTAAAGGGGCTCCGGCCGCTAACACATAATACATTACTGCTAAATTCAAACCCTCAAGCGAACAAAATAGGCACAAAACAACACAGTGGATTCACGTTTATTTTTTGAAAATATTTTATTTTGTTGTATTTATCTGCCACACCTTAAAGGCCGGTACTTGAAAATATTGTCTGACAATAATCCGGGCCGTGGTGCAAAAAAGGTTGTGGACCGCTGACTTATGGTATTGATTTTGTATCGATACCGAGGTATTACATTCTGGTATCATACCAAGCCACCCCTACTACACACTGCTCCATTATATTGTGCTGTAAAAATAAAGATTAAAATAGCTGATAGCCCAAAGGAAAAAAAATAGCATTCGACAATACTGTGGAAAAAAGACATGCCCACTGAGGAAGAGTGAGTGTTCCTAAAAACACACACCACATTAACAATGATTTACCTCAGAGCCCTTTTTCCAGAAATTCACTGGTTGTTTGATTTTAAAAAAATCCAACTTTGTTTGTTTAACTTTATTCAGACTATAACTATAGAATAGAGTAAACTTTGCTGTAACAAAGAAATTTCCCTACTGTGGGGTATATCTTATCTTATCTTAAACCCATTGCCTATTCACTATTTATTTAATAAATGCTGAAAATATATAGTGTCACACAAGACAACCATATTCCTAACAGGCAGCAGTTACATGATAGTGGGGAGCATCTCTAAAGCCATTTGTGAGGGAAATAATGACAAACAAATTCGCTACATCTCAAGTGTGGTTACATTTCTACAAATGGGATTATTTACTTTAAAATTCTTCACTTCTTCACACAACTTTTCTCACATCTTTCCCCCAGTAGATTTTCCTGGAATATGTGTATGAAGTCATGTGGTACAACGTCTCCACAGAATCCACTTGAAGATTTCTTAGAGATTTCAAACCATTTTAAAGACAAAGCAGGCTAACCCTGTTAGCAATTCCACTTAACCCCCTTCACTTCAATCATAGGATATAATCCACACACATACACAAAGTTTTTTGTCTTGTGTTAGCATAGGCAACACAATGCATATTGTGTGAGCCTGCTGCCTTTTTCACTTTCATTAGTAAACAGAAACCCAAATATTATTAGTCACCACTTTTCCTGTTCTACAGTCATCTGTAGTCGCTAGACAGCCACACTGAAACACTGAAACACTTGCCTAGAACCTTGCCTTCATAATAAAAGTGTAATGAACAGAATCCATTCCCATTACGCAATCCGAGCATACACACCATTAAATCTCTACATGCGTTGTTGCTGAATTACTGATGAACGTTCAAATGAGTATATAAAAAAGAAATTAGCAATGCACAAGCTATTAAAAACACAGTGAACAGCTCTAACACAGACCTTGAACAAGTTCTGAATGAAAATGAGCATCGATGCTAAGCAAAACACACTGCTTATAGTCTGATAATAATGTTTCTAAAACTACAGATGTACTGTTATTTTGTGAATATGCTTCTAATAATTGTTGAAAACCTGACGATCATAATGATAGAAGCAGTTTGAAGGGTTCGGAGCAGCCACAGACCAGATTACTAATTATTAGCAATCAATTCTGAGGTGAGAAATTGTAAAAGAGAAAGAAAGAATAATTTAGAGGAACTGAGCCAGTACGCATACCACAACAGAAAATCAGGATCTTAGCTTCCTTCTTTCGTTTCGTCATTACAGCGGGTTATTTTCTCACATAAAAGTTTCACATGAGGGTATAACTTTATAAAAAAAAACAGCTACATTAAGGCAATTTACAACCGGTATACCCAAATACCCAGCAAGCTGCTAGATCCATGTAAACGACAGCCTGTTAAAACACATTTTGACCTACTGTATGTTGCAATAAAATATGCATGTTGATTGACAGAAAATAAATTCTTCTCAAGTTCCATTGACAATTCGATTGAAAAGGCTTGTTTTACTGCCTCCTTACGCTTAAGGATTTTTCCTTAAATTGGTAAATGTGCGTTTTCTTAAAGCACAGAAAGTAAAATATGAATAGAGGAAAATCTAAATCTCATTTAAACCCCATTTCTGTGGGGGATTCTTCTTCTAGACTCATGTGTTTGGTGTCTTTCATATTAAAAAAGTAACATACAGGATAATCAAATTATTGCTTGATTAACATTGGGTTATTACATTGTCTCTTTTTTAGGAACTATTTTTGCCATAAGGGATATATTTTTCTTTTTTCCGTTTCCATGACAACTGTAAGAATTGTAGAAAAGGGGGTAGAAGACAAAACAAGAAGATTATTACATTTAAATAAATGATCAAAATGCATTACAAAACACATCGCAATTAAAGCACTACTACAGAGCTGATGTGTGTGTGGTGTGTAAAAAGCCAATTGTGCTCTGTGTTTTTTTTATAACACGTATTGTGTTTTTGTCTCTCTTTAGACATACAAATTGTTTCCTGACAGCACCAACAGCCACTCCTACACAGGGTCAGCAGCATACATTGTGCAGTCTGTTACAAATCCTTCACACTGCCAGATGCCTTCCACAACCATCTGCACACGCACACTGATCGAGTACGTAAATCCACACACAGAGGCCTTGTATGTCTAACAAGTCAGTGCATAGCAGATATGCACATGCATGTACACACAGCATTGTGTACCACTTCCTGATCCTGTTTTCTCATGAATACGCAGATTTTAGGTTGCAATCTTAAGAAAACGGGACAAGAGAGAAAACAGAGCAGCTACAGATCCCTCTCTTGTAAACAATGCTGCGCTGTTCTCATTGACACTGACAACACAAAGCTGTCACAGAGCGGAGGCTCCACCGTGTTAACACCATGCACTATCAATGCTCTGAGTGAACACAAAGAAAGCTTGCTCTAAATTTAGCTCACGCAGGGTAGCGGTGTTATTAAACACTACATAATGTACAGTGAAACAGAAGTCAAATATGCACTATTCAAATCAATAAGAGTTTATATCTGTAAGTAATGCATTTACAAGGAGTTGTTTCCTATTGTGAGATAAAACTAAGACAAATAAGTGCTTAAACTATGGAATGCTCCTCCACTGACAAATAATACGCTTCATTATGACTGGTCAATCAAAAACATTTTTTCAAGTGCAAGGTCTTTAAAACATTAACAACACACACATATAAATAGCAGTGTATGCTTTACTCCACTCGCAAACCGCCGCTCGTCCACCCGCCACAGACATGTACACACAGTGTATACAGTATGGTACTGTACATTTCTGTTTTACTAAATGATGTACTGTCATTTGTTAAATGTATACATATATAATAGATTATAATAAACAATAGATCCAAATATTTTATTGCAATTAATCTGTTCTGAATGTACCTTAAATTAATACTTTTCAAGTTTTTAATACTCTAATCAACATAGGATTGGAAAAATATGAATGCTTTATGCAAATCTATGTTTATTATTCGTGAAACCAAACTCAACATAGAGCCATGTCTCGACGTAAGCTATTTTTTTTAAATTACAACGGGAATGTGTCATAAGAACATCTCTATCGTAAACTGGGGACTACCTGCGTTTATTTTATATACTGTGTGTGTGTGTGCGTGCGTGCGTGCGTGCATGTATGTATATATATATATATATATATATATATATATATATATATATATATATATATATATATATATATATATATATATATATATCGTAATATACAGGTAATATACAGGTCATAATATACAGGTGATAAATGGACTTACGACCACGATTGGGACCGACAGACCGGTCGTAACAATTTGGTCGTAAGTAGAGTAGGCTATATGTACAGTACTGTGAAATGATGCCGGAAGCTGGTACGCACTGTTGTATGTCGCAGCTAGCGGCGTAGCCGTGGCGTCGACAGTCGTAACACGATTTGGTCATAAGCAGAGTAGGCTATATGTACAGTACTGTGAAATTATGTCGGAAGCTGGTACGCACTGTCGTACACCGCGGCTAGTGATTGTGGTCGTAAAGTCAAATGGTCGTAAGTTGACTACCTGTATATATATATATATATATATATATATATATATATATATATATATATATATATATATATGTATATATATATATATATATATATATATATATATATATATATATATATATATATATATATATATATATATATATATATATATATATCACACACACACACACACACACACACACACACACACACACACACACACACACACACACATATACAGTACACACCTTCTCATTCAAAGAGTCTTCTTTATTTTCATGACTATGAAAATTGTAGAGTCACACTGAAGGCATCAAGGGCTATTTGACCAAGAAGGAGAGTGATGGGGTGCTGCGCCAGATGACCTGGCCTCCACAGTCACCGGACCTGAACCCAATCGAGATGGTTTAGGGGTGAGCTGGACCGCAGAGTGAAGGCAAAGGGCCAACAAGTGCCAAGCATCTCGGGAACTCCTTCAAGACTGTTGGAAGACCATTTCAGGTGACTACCTCTTGAAGCTCATCAAGAGAATGCCAAGAGTGTGCAAAGCAGTAATCAAAGCAAAAGGTGGCTACTTTGAAGAACCTAGAATATGACATTTTTCAGTTGTTTCACACTTTTTTGTTATGTATATAATTCCATATATAATTCCACGTGTTTATTCATAAATTTGATGCCTTCAGTGTGAATCTACAATTTTCATAGTAATGAAAATAAAGAAAACCCTTTGAATGAGAAGGTGTGTCCAAACCTTTGGTCTGTACTATATATATATATATATATATATATATATATATATATATATATATATATATATATATATATATATATATATATATATTTGCACATTTTCTTTTCTTTGCTGCTGTAACAGAACATTCCCAACTGTGGGACGAATATCTTATCTAGATGGATGGATGGATGGACGGAAGGATGGACAGATAGACAGACTGACAGACAGATGGACAGATAGATAGACGGACAGACAGACCGACGGAGACGGACGGACATATATAAGTAGACAGACAGATAGAGACAGCCATCTAATGTGTTTGCGTCTAAGATATTATTTGAGTTTGACTAGCCACTTTTCTTTCCCTTGACATGTTTACCATGCAAGTTTTGAGAGTCATATGACAACTTCGTGCTGCAGTTTTGTTTCCTGTTTCCTTTGGATAGATTACCCATGTACACTATTTGATGCACCTAATAAAAATCCTCCTTTCATCTGCCAGGTCAATGGATGAAGTGCAGCAAGCGAATTAAAAATAAGTTAATTTTAGTTAAAGTACATTTTAATTACAACTTTGTTGATTGTGCATAATCACTGTAAACATCAAAATGCTCTACGTTTTGAAATGCTCTTTTTTGAAGAAGTCAGTAGAATTTTTATTTTTTTTGGTTAAATCTGTTTCTGTAATAAACAACTAAAATTTAAAATCTTATAGCATGTTTTTGCAGGACATGCAGGCCACTGATCTGCCTTCCCCTTGTACAATTTATTCATATTAGCAGCTAAAAAAAATGTATTTGGTTGATAACAATCAAGTGTGATTAGCAGAGGCATTTCCTCAGCAACTCGTCAACAGTGATGGGGTATTTTCTGTTACTGGGGAAAAGCCAGAATACTACAGAAAGCCTCGCAAGTAAGCACACCTGAGAAACTGTTCTTTTTTCAGCATTAGCCATTCTTCCAAAATGAACATTTGTGGCTGCATCTCTATAATTAATTAAAGTTCAATAAATTGGGAAAAATGAAAAAAAAAAAAAAAAAGGCAGAGCACAATCTCTCACCTGTTCTGCTCCTCAAGCTTGGCAAGTAACTCCACATCATCTGGGCTAAGCTGTGTGGAGGACGGAGTTGAGGGAGAGAGGCCCGGCGAGGACAGCGAGACGGTGGACGATCCCACCATCGTATGCAGTGAGGACGGAGCGGCCACCTGGCTAGCCATCTGACTGACCGTGTGCGACACTGAGTTCTTCACCCATGAAAGAGTCGAACTCAGCTTGCCGGCTACTTTGTCCGTCGCCACCTGTGGAAAGTAGATGGTTACAGTAGGCTCGCTTATTGTCTGGGTGCAAACTATAATCAATAACTATTGTTTTGAGCAATCGCATCGAAGCTACGGGATAAGATTAAACGTTCCCCTGAGGTGAAAAATTAGCAGCTCAGGTAACATGGGGCAAGTAGATCTCAGGTTATTGGCGTTTTATTCGTACAGATTAACACAAAAATAGGCAAAGCAAAAATAAGAAAAGAAAATGAACAGCACACTGGGAATATTAATTTCGAGAATATCCCCCTATGATTCCTGATGAATTAATTAATCCAAACAAGTCTGATTCAGCATGGACATCTCATGTCTATGTAGCTAAACCAATCTATACTATAATCAAGTCTAGAGCTGAGCTTCTCAAGCTTCATGTAACAGATCTGCCTAAAATAACACACTGAAAATGAAACATGGCCTACTGCTACACAGCAACTCTAGTCGGTCAAATAATTCTCAAGCATCTACTAAACCGAAGTAATCCGAAGCATAAGAAACATTCTCAGTTGTTGAATATATTACTGGCAGTAGACACTTGTTTTTACCATTAGTTACGATCAGAGATTAGGAGGATAAGACATCCTTCTACCCAACAAATAAAGCCGGAGAGCGCCGCCTCACAAACAGACAATAGAGTTCATGTTAAATCTTCAGTTTAAAAGTAGTACACGTTCTAATCAGTCTTCCAAATTTGTATCACCAGCTGCATGCAAATACGAGGCTAAAACCGTCCTCTAGAAAATCTTAAAATAAATGAAACCCTACAGATACGCCGACACAGCAGGGCAGGATATGTGCTGGTACAGCAGATGTTTCAAGAGGAAGACTGTGTGAATGATCATTTCGCACTGCTTGAAAAGACCCACACGTGTGTGTGCACGGGCATGTCACAGGAAAATAATGCAACATGGAACAAAGTTTTGCTGAGTAGCAGTATTTTAACTGGCCTATTGTACTCCTGGGCTCTAAACACTCATCCTGGTCATGTGATGAATGCATGGATACAACACTTAATGTAACACATCTAACTGAAAGAATTTTGCTCATACACTTACGGCATATTACATTAGCTTTTTATAGTAACTGCATTGCATTATCTGTGTTTATATCCACTGGTATAAATGGCACATGTTTACTTAACATTAACACAATGGTCATTATGAACCAACAGTACAAATGTGGTGTAATCAAAAGATAACACACTAAATGAAAAGTAAAACATGTCCATAACACTCTAGAAAACACGGTTAATATTCATACATGTTACTGAGCTGAGCATTTTTTTCTCTAAGCGGAGTTGCTGAATAAGGATTTCATCAGGACTGAAACAAAAGCAAGCACAGCAAGTTATGAAACAAAAACAGCTGGAAGTCAGCTGGATGTGGACCTTCTAACGCACACCTCCTTTGACGATAAATAGTGCTGTCTGGGGGGTTGGCGTGTACCGTTAACTAAAATCAACATTCTCATGTCCATATAAGAAAAACTTTTATCTAAACTGCTCCCAAACATTTAGGTGCCTTCATGAAAGGTCCAGCATACTTTCAATCCTTTCTGAAGAATTGCATGCTTACCCAAAGATCACCTCCTTCTTCAGCAGGTCACTCTCAAACAATAATTCCATCAAAGCAGTAGGTAAGCTGCATAAAATAAAACCAGTTCTCAAAGAGTCCCGTTCGATCCGGCATGTACTCGCTTAGAATCAAACATCTTACTGGATTTAAGCTGAGGTTCTAGGTATTTGACAGGCACCTGATTGTCACGGTGTCACCTGGGATCAAAGTGCACACACACAGCAAGTGACCTGAGACAGACCGAGTTGATTAGACGATGTGAGCCAGTATCAGCCCTTTTCATATGCGTTAAACTGGTTTCAAAGCTGGAATTAACCTGGCAGAAGAAAGCCCCAAATGACGTCTGTGATGTTACCAGTTAACGCACACATCATGCCGGTAACCCCAGGGGGAAGTCTGTCTCTTTAGTCCTGAGCTGCTCTCATTTGCAAGAAGCACTTCTGCGAATCCAGAGTGAAACGGCTTTCATATCCGGACTGCTGGTGAAAACTACACGTGCTGAGCTTTGTGGTTTTTGTAGAAGGGAGGGGACAAAAAAATAAATAACAAAAAATAAAAAAAGAGAGAGAGGCAAAAGTGCAGGCACAATTGATCCTGACAAACGATGGATATTTTCTAGAGAGACCTTTACCGCTCCCTACACTGTAGTGAGGAAGGAGAGAGGGAGAAAGAAAGTGCAGGAGGTGGGGCATGGACAGGAAGCAAAACAGAGAGAGCAAAGTGCAGTCAGAAGGAGAAGTGAAGGAAACTATGATGCATTAAGCAATTAGCAAGATTTCTAAATAAAGCCTGTGTTCAGATGTACACCACAGGGCTGCAGAATATTAAGAGAGAATATTAGTGGTAATTAAATTTGCACAATAGACTTTTCTGAGCTATAATTGATATTGCACAAAGTGTTTAATCCTTGAAAAGGCTGGGACACGCGAACACGTTTTCCACAGCAAACCTTCATTTAAATCAGCTGCAAAATACATGCCAAGGACCTTCGTTTTACATTTTGCACAAGGCGTCACTATTTTCAGATCGCTAAACCTCCTAACCTAAAATTAGACCCCACATCCAGAATGCAGAAAAGAAACTATGGGAGCGCAAAAGTATCATATCGCAATTTTTTCAGGTTGACTGCAGTCCACAATACAATTTTTTTTTTTTTTATGTTGTTATGCATGACAAATTTTCCAGTAACTGAATAAAGAAACAAATCTAATTTCCCTATTGATAAAACCAGCTCTAACAGGAAATATGGCCTCAAAAAAACAAAAAAAAAAAAAACAAAAGAGTATAACAGGCTACTGAGGAACTTCACCAAAAATCTACAAAAACCCCCAAAACAAATAAATAATAATAATAAATTCTAAAATGAATTGATAGAATGTCTAAAAATGCATCACCTCTACTGTGTTCAGTACATGAAAATGAAGTAAATGGAAAGGTTATTAAGAGGAGAGTGAGAAGTATTTAAATACTTGGTTTACTATTTATTTAAATTATTAAAATATATAAATATATAAAAAATAAATACTTGCCATGCAGCATACGGCTGTGAAATTGTGGTATAAAATATCTGCGTCTATTCATAACGAGGAGCAACTATTTTAACACACCGACTAATAACCAGATTTTGATGAGTGTTATATCTTTGGGCAGCTAAAATGCCAAGGCTTCAATGATGTTTTTTTAGTACCTGCTGGTTTTCTCGCAAGAAAAAGCATTGGTTTTCTCCAGTTGCTTGCTTGTTGGTTAAAAGTGCACCAAAAGTCCCAAACCGGCCAACATTTGTTTTCCCAGTGCCTTTTATATAAAAATCAATCAGTTCATTAGAACAGTTACATTTCTAGGCACCAGCCCTCCAGTGTTCTCAGCCAACTGACAAAATACAATCAAATGTATGGAATCTCCTTTAGAAATATTGAGACTCGCTGAGGCAAGAAAGCTGGATCAATCACAACTGGTTCATGGTTGCATCTTCTAGCATTACAATGATCAAGGCATACATTCAAATTGATGGAAAAATTATTCAATGACCACAGAATCAAGCCGCTGACATGATCATCCCAGTGTTTTGTCCTAAACGCTGTGGACTGAGTTGAAGAAGAGAACATTTTTTGCGCTGTTTTTCTCGGCTCACAGTTTTCCATCAAATCCTACATTTACCAAAAGATCTTGGCTCTCATGTGGCACAAGGGAAAAAAAGTATTCAACCTATTGTTGATCACAAATGTGAATCAAGGTGTTTTCATAGCCATCTTGGACCGGGAGTCTAAGAGTGCTCTCAGGGTTAAAGGGGTGGTGGACTCTTCTCCTAATGAATCATAGAAACACTAGCTAATCACAAACATTCCCCCTATGTGACACAAATCTCCCGACACGCCTCCTCCCACCTTCCTCCCCTCCTCCACATCATAAAGCATGTAACACTTTTTAAAAAAATCTAGATTGGTAGCAGCTGTATGTTAGTTAGTTGGAGGAAATTTGCCAAGAAAATGTACTCAATTTTCAGCATGAAATTAACGCTATATTCGAGGAATGGTGTCATTTTTGCACATGCGAGTTACAAAATAGTGGAAAGGCATGGACACAGCCATGAAAGATTTGTTAGTATGTTAGCCAAATTAATCAAACCCTCACAAAAATGAAGCTAAACCATATTAATACCACAGCATAAACCATACTAATGTGTCTGTGTTGATAGCAAATACTGAGATTTAGAATAAATGAACTCTCCAAAAGTGAAGTGGTATTTTATTTACATTTGACAGTGTGAGGAACCAAGTGCCATAACCTAATACGCTGAACCCAGAGTTGAACAAATGTTCCTGACTTTCCAATCACTAGTATTAAAGTAAACAAGAATCCTGACTGATCCTTGTTGAAAGATTTATGATCAAACTCTTGATGTCACCCAAATAAGGACAGGTTCCCCTTTTGAGTCTGGTTCCTCTCAAGGTTTCTTCCTCATAACATCTAAGGGAGTTTTTCCTTGCCACAGTCGCCATGGCTGCTCATCAGGGATAAATACACACCATTCACCTTGACTGTTGATTTCTGTAAAGCTGCTTTGAGACAATGTCTGTTGTGAAAAGCGCTATACAAATAAACTTGACTTGACTTGATTTCTTGAGATACTCTTACGTATGCATCAACAGTGTGACTTTGTACAATACGTTTGTTTAGATTTTTTTCCACATCAAAACTCCACATATACGTGCTTTGAAATTTCCTAAACTTTGGGTCGGGTGGCAACACAATTACCGGTACTCGAAGATTTCAGACTAAGACCAATTTTATTATATTTTTAGCAGGATGCATGTACAATTTCATGCTTTAAAAAAACTAAAGAAAAAACAATTGGGGTAAAAGGACCATATGCATGTGAATCAGAGTGGAGTAACTAAAATGTTGGCTCAGTACCACAATGTAAAAGGGAGTGTTTCTGTCTCCCAGCCCCCTTTATAACCCTAAAGGCCTGAGAGCCACAGCTGTTACTAGTCTGGAGTGCATTTACACAGCTGTTTTGAAAGTGTGCACCCACACAGACAGACTCTAACACACACACACACACACACACACACACACAGAAGAACTTCAATAGTGCACCTACTGCTTTTCACTAGGAGTGTGGCTTCTTACATTAGAAAATCCATGCTGGCATTTATGATGACCGGGCTTAAAAACCAAACTGTAAGCCTAAACATGTTCATGATATAAATGTGTGTACAAATAGGTATATTTACATAACCCTTAACATGTATAAATGATCTTGGCAAGCTTTAACACCATCACAGCACTTAATGGGGGAACTTTAGCTTAGCTCAGCACTTCATACAACATAACTGGCACAATAAATAACGGCATCAAACACTCTCGTGGGAACTGAAGCTTCAGATGGACCCAAACTGCATCTGAAATCACTTGTTCGCTAAACCGTATATAGTGCATGGCCGTTGAGTTCATTATATAGGAAGAAGGAAATGAAAATAAGGAGGAATGTTGAGGACAAATCGATCCTGAACGTTAAACCTAACCTAAATTGATATCTGCAGTAGGTTATTTTGTGACATGTTCATTCATCATTATGTTTACTATATAAAAATACATTACAATTATCTAAACTAAAAAAAATAAAAATAAAATAATCACATTTCAAGTATATGAACATGCATCATGTACAGAACATGTTGGGTTTCCTGTGAGTGTCCTCAAGCTAAACTTCATCAAATCCACTCAGTTTTGCTTATCCTGACTTTCAATCACTAGTATTAAAGTAAACAATTATCTTGACTAAACTTTCTTTCGGCTTCTCCCGTTAGGGGTCGCCACAGCGGATCATCCGCATGTTTGATTTGGCCCATGTTTTTACGCTGGATGCCCTTCATAACGCAACCCTCCCCATTTATCCGGGCTTGGGACCGGCACTAAGAGTGGCAGGGGTTGGTTCGAACCCAGGCCGCAGCGGTAAAAGCGTCGCATCCTAACCACTAGACCACCAGGGAACCTTAAACAAGTATCTTGACTGATCCTTGATTACTTGACATACTCTTATGTATGCATCAACACTATGAAATGGACAGGACTTTTTATAGTACACTATATAGAAGAAAGAGAGAGATTTCATACTCGTATTTCATCATTTCATCTCCAGCTAATCATTTAATAATCCTATATTATACTTGTACTTGGGTCTATCAAAAAAAAATCGAAATGTTCCTGACTGACGTAGATTCTATCAACTGATGTAAGAAAATGGCTTTCAATAAATGTAGTCACTTAACATCTAACTAGTCAACAGTATCCATTCAGTATTGGAGAGACTGGTTCTGGGATCTAATCTCATACATTAAACGTGATTATTTTACACTAAAAAATCATTTTAATCGCAACAGATCTACATTCAAAGAATGGCAACCCAGACCTGATGGCAACAAGAAAAACCTCATGAGATGATATGAGGAAGAAACCTTAAGATGACAGACAAAAACTCAAAGTGTTAAAGCAAACAGCTGTAGAAGAGTCAAAACAAACAGTACTCAAGTGGGTTAAAACGAAGTTTGGGCACTTTGTGATTAACTGATTACAGCAGCAGTTTCTCTAAAAATAATTTGATGCTATCTGGGGGAAAAAAACAGTCCATATTTTTCTTTGATCTTAACAAAGAGTTTTGTGCATAATAATAAAGTCAATCATATGCAACAATGTTTTTCATATGGCAAATTCTGGAAATTGGGCAGCCATCATACATTAGGTGGTGCCAGGTTCTCTTTGTGTGTTAGCCAGGAGTGTGTTTTATTTTCCATTTTTCTCCTGGGTGGAGGAATAGTCATTATTATGAGGTCTGAAGCTACAGTAATAACCCACCTGGTGCTGATACATTCACTAACTCAGCAGATAACCAACTAGGGTGACGCTGAAGCGTAATAACAGAGAGATACCGCTGTACTTCAGCAAATGATCGCAGGAACAAAGCCTGTGGTTAAAGTTAGGCGGCTGCAGGGACACACACCTTCACATCTAACCCTGTGCAGAAAAACAGGAAACACTAACTTAAACGATTAGAAATACACCCTGAGCTTGACCCTGTTTCCAAAGTCAAGGACGCCGTGACATATTTTCCAACTCTGATAAGCAATCGCTTTCGCTGAAGCAGGAAAATAAAGTGATTTTGGAATTTAGCTGAAAGCTAAATCATCGTGATAAGTGATAACTCAGACAGCAGTATAAAGAGGTGAGCAGGCTACAAACAAAGTTGTCATTAAGGCAGCTGACAAACTACTGGATATTTAAAGAGGATAAACAGGTCCTGCTTTCTTATCAGGTTTAAAGAAAAACTCCACCCTGAAACACATGAAACATGTTTATATTAAAATATTTGTGATGTGTTGGTTGGTATTTGCTGTATGTTCGCTAGTCAGCAGTCTTTGGTAATTGATGTCAGCAGGACAATGCTTGTACATTTCTATTCAACTTCAAGAAAGTCAGGTTTTTCTGTTGGCTGTGAAAAAGAAAACAGCTTCATGATGTTTAGTCATAACATAATAATGTTAATGTTAAAGTAGTAGACAGAAAACACTGAACTCAAATATCAAGTCAATTTTATGCACATTGACACAAATCCAAGTATGTATGTATGTATGTATACACACATATATATAATTATTTTTTATTTTTTATTTCCCCTCCTAAATTGACTCGATACAAACCACTATACAAAACAGCAGCACTGAAAAACAGAAGCCTATCTAGTTAGCAATCTACAATGTGACAAGAACAGTGACGTTGATGACGATATTAGCATGAAACTTGAAGCTAAGGAACCCGATCCGCTTGAGTAAAGTGTACAGATAAGAAGGTGAGAGATTTGGAAAGACCGGTACACCAACGCGCAACTGCATTTCTCTCGAAAACGGAAAATAAAATCGATTTCTTTCTCAGATATCTTTATTACTGTATGATGAAAACCTTTCAGTGGATTTCTTTTCATGCTGTTGTTCAGGTGTGATGAAATAAACAGAGAGCAGTGTTATTTGGGCAAAATCATGCCAGGTGATTTGGGGATTTTTTTTTTTTTCACTGCAGCACTGATATAAAAATCCCCCTGCTGGTTGTTATGAATTTCGCTCCAGCTGTCCAAATAAGCTATACAATGGGAAACCTGCTGCCTCAAAACATACACCTTTTAACAGATCAATATACACAGGAACAACCTAGTGGACTTTCCCCAGATATGAACACAGATATAACTGCGCTGACATAATCTACCTGCAAAAAAAAAAAAGTGTGAGCATCTATTTTGGGCCAAACAATCAACTCTGAAGTAAATGAGGATTATTTGTGAGCTAGCACAGCAGTCAGATGGTTTAGCCATCTGACACTCAGCTAAATTAATCAATACCATGCCCTGCTCAGCTTACAACTTGGCAACACACCAGGAAAACAAAGTAGAGGCTTATTTCTGCAAAGTCTCTCATACAAACACTAGAGACTTTTATACAAAGACTAGAGCAATTACTATAGACAGACAAGTGCATTTTTTCCCCATTGTTACAAAACTGCCATATCAATTTTTGCCACGAAGGAGGTACATTGTAGTGGCATAAGAAAGGAAATACGCAAGTTCAAATTCCAGTCGGTCACTGTTAGGCGCTCTAGTAAGCCCCTTAATCCTCCACTTACATTCTTGGATTGCATTCTGCCTCACTTAGAAGTCACTTTGGATAAAAGTGTCTGACAAATGAATATATGTAGCTGACAGGCCCTTAATGAGAGCTAAATATGTGCTGTGAGATTGCTGACCAACATGAAGAATAATCAGCATAACGCATGCCTGCACAGTGTAGCCTCAGATCTCTTTCTTGGTGGAAAAGTGAAAAACTTGCTGCTGTAGCCCAATCACCTCAAGGTCTGGTGTATTGTGTCTGCTCATCACTCTTTTATACTGGTTATCTGAGTTACTGTAGTCTTTCTGTTAACTCAAATCAGACTGACCATTCTCTGTCCAGTGAGACAGTTTTGCATGAAGAATTACGCTCTCCTGAAAAACCAGCTTGAGCAACAAAAAGCAATGTTAATAACTACGTCATGTGACACACAAGTGCAAGCGCTGTTCACTTTGAAACTCATACAACCAATTCCGAAAGACAGTCAGATGCTGTGTAACATGTAATAAAAACATCATTAAATGATTTGCAAACCTTTATTTTATTCACAGTAGAACATATAAAGCTTATAAAATGTGTTAACTGAGGAAGAGTACCATTTTAAGGAAAAGGGAAAAGAGCGAGAATCAATATCGGATGCCCGTGATCATGAGGCCCTCAGGCAGCACTAACAGAAATCACTGCATGGTCTCCAAAAACATCCAGGAATCACTGTCTGTGAATACAGTTAATCATGTCATCCACAAATGCAGGCCCATCATGTGAAGAAAAAAATATATATAAACATGAGCCAAAAACACAGCCATCTATTGTGGGACAATCCGCATTTAAAGTTGAGTGAGGCAAAGTGGAAAAATGTTCTGGTGTCAAACAAATCAAAATGTTTAATTCTTTTCAGAAACCATAAATGCCACATCCATCTGGCTGGTATGAGAGCTCATTAAAAAAAAAAAAAAGCCTGCATCTCTAATGGTATGGTGATGCATTATTGCATATGGAATGGACAGCTTGCACATCTGTAAAGGCACATCAATGCTGAAAGGCATATGCTGGTTTTAGAGCGACATCCATCCAAATGGCGCATTTTTCAGGAAAGGCATTGTATATTTCAGCAAGACAACGCTAAACCGTATACTGCATCTATTTCAACAGAATGGTGATGCAGTATAAATGAAATGAACTCAGTTGAACTCACTTGTTGAAAGGAAAGAGCTTTCACCGAGTCAAAACATCTGGCGCATCATGAAATGAAAAACATAACAAAGAAGACCCAGGAGTTTGGAGCAGCTAGAATCAAGTTTCAAACATAAATGGGGAAACATTCCTCTCTCAAAACTCCAGCAACTGGTCTCCTCAGTTCCCAGATGTATATATATATATATATATATATATATATATATATATATATATATATATATATATATATATATATATATATTGTTGTTAATTGAAGAGGGCATGCTACACAGTGGGTCCTTTTTTTTGTGCTCCAGCCATCAAATTCAAAATTACCTTATTTGTTCCTTAAAATGTTGAATTTTATCAGTTTAGAAATTCGATTTGTTTTCTATGTTCTATTGTGGGTTATAAGATTTGCAAATTACTGCAATTACTGCGTATTTTATTATTACATTTTACACAGCATCCCAAATGTATTTATTTTTTTATTTTTTTAGACGTGGGGTTGTAAAAGAACCGATATAATAATAACAAAAATGCGCTTTCCAATAAGTGCTTTATGATGAAAGATGAACGCAAATGCAGAGGGTTACAACTGAATCGAGACTGAAACCAGATCAATGTTGTTTAGGCACCTATTAACAACTGCACTTAGATTCGAACCACACAAAATGTTCCAAGTGTGAAACCCACACCAGATCACACCCCGTCTTGTTTTATTCCTTATTTAAATAGAAGGAAGTCTCACACTATTATTACAGGTGAACATTCTTTGGGTGGGTTTGCTAGAAAAATGGTGCTTTGATCTACCTGCCCTCTATGTGCCATGTTTAATTCAGATAACTGACAGAAAAAAAACTCTATCAAAAAAAGCATATAGGTGCAACACCTTCCCTGAGCTTTGATGCACAGCAGGACAACCTTCTATAGAATGAGCACAGCTCAGCCTATCATCTCTTTCTGCCTTATCACTATACTCTAACACTTCCCTACACTGAATGCTCTATCATTTCATTATATCATTCACCTAGCTTAGCCATATCCTACTCACAAACACACACACAACCAAGCAAATGAAAAACAGTTTCTCCTGTACTCACAAAGGGTCTTCCCACAAGGCCAGACGGCATTTGCTCCACAATTATGTGTGACTAAAAGCTCTGATTTGCAGCTGCACTCTTTGTTATGGAATGAGAGTCTTCTAGCATGCTGCGTTCATTAACGTTGTCCTCTGTTCAAACCTGCTGGATGCAGAAATGCCCTCCATCACAAGTGGAGTCTTAATCTCAGCATGGAGCAGAAATCCAGGGTGCAGAGACAGTGTTCGTGCATTGGTTTAAAGAGTGAGGCAAAGACACTGGCAGAATACTAAATGAGAGAGCATGGTGAATATGTAGCCCCTTTCCCATGAAAGGCAAAGTACAGCACCCGGGACAGTGGAATGAGCAACGTGAGAACGGCCAAAGCATTTGTTTTTTAAGGAAGCCAAGACTGGCAATAGACAATAAACTGTAGAATGGCACTAAAGGCACATTGTCTCAATACCAGTTTGCTGTAATCATGCCTACTCTGGCTGCTGCTGACATTTTAGAAACGTTTATGACATCTACAAATTTGAATCAGCCAACATGCTGTTGCTCTTTTCCTCCTTCCTGGCACGAATGAATGATTTTTTTTTTTTTCCTTCGTATTTCATGGTCACATGGCAAGGTGGAGAGCAAGAGAATTTCAATCAGTTCACCCTGTCAGGCACACATTCAACATGCATTGTAGAAAAGAGCTCGAAGACAGGGACGTGGTGAGAGACAGGGTGAGAAGCAGACCGGTGGAGAATTCACACCAATATACACAGATATGAGAGAAAAATATTGAAAGAGAAAATTATCATGGGCACATGCTTTAGCCATAGAGAGAAGAGACCGACTTCAGGTGCTGCTTGTGTTCAAATTAAGAAATCGGATACTACAGACACTACCTATTTAAGATGCTTGGAAAAGGGTTTTTGTTTAAAAAGCACACACACACACACACACACACACACACACACACACACACACACACACACACAGGCATCTGACTGGACAAGTACAGACAAGACAAGCTCTTCTGTGTGGCCTCCAAATGCTCCTCTTCAAATCACGAACACAAAGACAACAGAACCAAATGTAACAACTGCTAACACACACACACACACACACACACACACACACGGATCAATATGTTTAAACTCTGCCAACTCTTTCTTCCCTGCTTGGCTCTAATAGGCAAGTCTGATTCCACTCTAATCCACATATAACCACTAGGCACACACTTTATATGACAACAAATGCTCAAATTGACAAAGGATTAACTCAGCACTAAGCCCTCGGAGCAGAACACGATTAGAAAAATCCCACCAGAGACTGGATTCAAAATAGGGAAATCATCACTTTTGTTCCCTGAGGTTTCCACAGACAGAAAGAGTTGACATTTTTAGCTTTACTTCATTTTTGAGTTATTAAGGTTTGGATGAAACCCATTTAATTCAAGAGCCCAGTCAACCAGGCTAATAAATATCAGTACTCAATATACTTTTTATAGTGTTCGGTTCTTCGCTTTCACTGCTGTAAGGAATCTATCATACACCCCCAAAGCTATGCTGAACAGTCCACTGGTCATCCTCAGACACCTCTTTAAGATCTACTGATTTACTCCTAAAACTGAGTGTAATTTTCCCCATCAGCGTCACCATCTGATTTCTAAATGACCAGCCTGGTTTCAGCGAGCTGCTCAAATCTATAAGAAGTTCAACACATGCCTACAAAACAATCTGATTCAAAGGCACGGTGTTCCACCTCACAGTGTCACTTCACATCTCCAGACTGATGTTCATCCCATGTTAGTGTATATTCCTTTTGCACTTTTTCCCCTCATACGTTCATGCCAAAAACACACAGATGGTTGGACAGGATGAATGAACATGTGCTCTGTGATGGACTGGTATTCCATTCTGGTTGTGTTAATGCTTCACTTCTGCCTGCATCACCAGCCCTGTGATCAGCTTTGATACACCTAAACAGGACCAAATGGTTCCTGAAGATGGATGAGTAAGTGATGTAAACAGACAACAACAAAAAATGAATAGGTAGTATAGAAAACAGTAAACAGACCAAATCAACAGCAGATACACTTGCAGTCAGACAAGACAGATATAGTATACACTTAATTGGTCCCCAAGGAGAAATGCAGACACACACACACACACACACACACACTATAAAAATCTGGGCTTATGCAGATCTAATCAGTTAAACTAGTCTGTTTTTAGCCCTGACCATGTCACTGTGGAGCATTAATACACCATATTCCGGTATAAACAACACGAGGTTCAAATGCATGTGTTCAAGCAGGAAGAAAAAAAAAAGAAACACTCCAATGTGCAGCGTATTGGTACTTTCGAGCCATTACAGTGGAGAAACCGAGCACGTGAGGTGTGAACGCGTTCCTGAATGGCGTGTAGATGAAGCACAGTAAAGCTGCATCAGGTGTAAAGAGCAAGTCTTTCGGAAATCTAACATCTCCAGCTCCTCTGTGGAACAACAGGCAGCCATGCCCCCACCTCCCTCTGAGCTACAAGAGCGCAGCCTAGCCAAGGGGAAAAAACCTCAACCAACAACAACACAGCTCCAGCAGATTTTTTTTTTTTACCTTGGAAGCTTTTATGGTCAATCCTGTCCTTTAGCTAAACATTAACTTCCCCTGGAGCGAAGTGCACTGGCATTATCTCGCGCAGGGCGGACCGGGTGGGATTGCACCGTCCCAAACGAGACGTCAACGGGCGCGTTTCACACCGGCCACAGCTTCAACAATATCCATGGAGCTCAAGCAAGCTTGCTAGGCAGGAACCGGAGTGTGTATGCATGCATTCGTATGTGCACACACAGCACCGACAAATGGGCCACACACACGTCACTGCGCTGGAGCTAAACGCGCATGCGCGTCGTTTTTTTTTTGTTTTGTTTTTTTTTTTTTTTTTTTTTCTTCCAGACTAATGCTGCCATCTGCTGTGTGTTCAAATAGCTCAAGATTCAGCATACATCGATCAGGCATAACATTTTGACTACACACCTAATATTGTGTTGCTGCTAAAACAGTGACCCCTCAAGCGTTAATAGCTTTAACTTCTTCAGACCACACTTACCAGCCTTCGCTCCCCACATGCATCAATGATCCTTCGTAGCCCATGACCCTGTCGCTGGGTTCACCACTGTTCCTTCTTTGGACCACTTTTGATACCAAGGCCCTTAACCCTCTGTGCTCCAGGGGCACTGCATCATGGCTGACCCTGTGCTCTGACCCCTGATTCCTAACATCCTTGGGATATGCGAAAAAAAATGTACTGTTCTGTAATAAATATGTGGCAAGTAGAAAGCCACCCCCCCTCCCGAATACAATATAAACTGTCATTTTGTGCATTGCTGTTGCTCTTATGTAGACCTCACACACTATTTGTCCCTCTGATTCCACTTACACACACCTTAGATGTTCGACTCCTGTAATGATTCAAGTGTGACATGAGGATGTACTGTATATGAAATTTAGAAGTATCTAAAACGATAGAAACCTTACTGTTCATGTATTTGGCAGAATCTCCCTTTTCCATTCAAACCTCTCCACCACCACTGGTAAAACCAAAGAGCTGTCAAAGAACGTCAGGGACAAGATTGTAGACCTGCACAAGGCTGGAATGGGCTACAATAACGTCAGCAAAAAGCTTGGTGAGAAAGAGACCACTGTTGGCGCGATAAATCAAAAATGGAAGAAACACAAGATAAGTTGATTGCCCTCGCTCTAGAGCTCCATGCAAAATCTCACCACATGGGGTAAGGATGATTCTGAGAAAGGCGAGGGATCAGCCCAGATTTACACTGGAGGAGCTTGTTAATGATTTCAAGGGAGATGGGACAACAATCACCAAGAAAACCATTGTTAACACACCAAGGCCCCTCCGCTCAAAAATGCACATGAACAGGCCTGTCTGAAGTCTGCTGATGAACGCCTGAATGATTCAGAGAAGGCTTGGGAGAATGTGATGTGGTCATATGATACTAAAATTGAGCTCTTTGGCATCAACTCGACTTGCTGTGTTTGAAGGCAGAAAAATGCTGAATATGACCACAAGAACACCATCCCTGTTGTCAAACATGGAGAAGGAAACATTCTGCTTCTCTGCTAAGGGTACAGGAAGACTTCACCACATGAATGGGGCCATGCACTGTAGAATCTTGGATGAGAACCTCCTGGCCTTGAAGATGGGTACTGGACGGGTCTTCCTGCATGACAATGACCAAAAGTATATGGCCAAGGCAACAATCTGATGGTCTTGTAGCCCATTCCAGCCTTAGGCAGGTCTATAATCTTGTCCCTGACATCCTTTGACAGCTCTTTGGTCTTTCCCATGGTGGTGAAGAGGTTTGAATAGAATAGGTTGATTTTGTGACGGGTACTTTCCTAAAAGGAGAGGAGTAATTTGGGTCTGTGGGAGTTGGAATTTTTGCTGGTCAAATATCAAATATTTAATTCACCTGATCAAATACAAATTAATCTATAACCTTTTTATTAATGTTTTTTGTTTATTAATTTTTTTAATATTCTGTCTCTCTGTTAAAATAATCCTACCATAAACATTTTTGACTGTTCATTTCTTTGTAAGGTGGTAAACTTACACAATCAGCAGGGGCGAAAGAAGGAAACTAATGTAGATATTTAAAGAAAG